>NW_028327175.1:25866701-26173767 GCF_987537825.1 Furipterus horrens
AAATCAGTGAACCTGGCAAAGAACTTTCCTGTGGGTTTCTCACTGTGTTTCACTCATCCTCTCTAGTCTGTGCTTCCCCAGTGAGGAGACATCTTCCTTGACCTGACAGATGTTGCTTTTTTTAGATGGGCCTATATTCCCCATCCACTGGTTTGGCTCGGTGGATTGAGCGTCGGCCTGCGAGCTAAGTGTCGCTGGTTCGATCTTCCAGTCAGGGTACATCAGAGAAGGAAAACTCTGACTCCAAAAAAACCTCCGCTGCCTTGCGGCATACCTCTTCAGGGGAAAGGCTAAGGGAGTAAACCCCGACAGAAAATCCGGAGCCGGAGTCCCTAAGGCGGTTTGACGTTGTAGTCAACACCGGCAACTCCTGCGGCGCACCTGAAGCCAAGCTGTATTGACTCCGTCTTTCCCTTGGACCCTTCAGCTGCGAAGAGGGGGGGGGGTCTGCTGCATGGGCAACAGCAGACCCTCCATATCACCCTGCCCAGGCTCTGTAGCTTCAGCTTCACTGGAGAGGACACTCCAGCGTCATCGCAAGATGTCGATTCAACACAGGAGGAGACAGATACCGTGTCACTCCCGAGTCGGACTGCACAGCCATTCTTGGCGGTGCAGATAGACTCTTAAGAAGCTACACCATCGTCTCTCGAGACGGACGGCTGCCGCCGCCGACGACGACGAGTGAAAACTTCTTAACACTAAAATATTTCCAGTTGGAGAAAAGTTTCATTTGATATATTATCAGCCAGTGTACTGTTATGTAGGATCGATGACCACAAGAATGCCAAAATTACCCAAATCCACCAAATTTATGAAGAGAACATTACAGGAGAAACAGTCACCACTGTCTCCTTGAAAATGAGGTGTGGAGGCCTGGGACAGTATAGAATACTGGAGAGCATGGAGGGAAGTGGATATTTTCCCTAACAATCTTCAAATCACAGACAGCTTCTGACACTGATGCATGGTTGTGGAACTTAACATCAGTTGTTAATGATCTAATATGTAAGGAATAATGTACACTGCTGGTAGACCTGTGTTCATTAGTAGACAGACTTCACTGACCATTTGCTGGATTACGCACACCTGAGCTCCTTTATCATGTGCCACTCTGGTCATTCTGTGCCACATGTCCCTGGGAATACAGAGAGATTCACATGAAATTGTCTTCACCTTGATTGTGGCTGGCAGTTTATAACAATGAAATCATCACAGTTCTTTTCTGGCAATTAAATTGTGGCTTCTGTGCTGAGCTTGTCTATTCTGAAGATGTTTTTCCCTAACATAAACCCTCCATCTAGTAGGAACCAGAAAAGATGAATAAAGTTCCTTACACCTTTGATCACTGCTGACCTGCTATATATTAGAACTGGTGATTTGGTGCTGAAAGGTTTGGTTTTCCCTCAACAATTATCCCCCTGAGCCATCCACTCTCCTATAAACTCATGATTACCAGCCTTCCTTCACCCATCAGGGGCCTGACTCCAAAGAAAGGTTAAATAGTTTGCTTTCCAACAACACCTGGAAAGCAGAATATAACTCTGTAACATCCACGAAGGGCAATCACAGTTCCACTCACTGGAAAAGAAACAGAACATCAGTACCTCATCACATAAGGAACGCTTGTTGCATTTTGAAAGAAGAGTTGTATTCACCCTCTGGGGTTAGAGAACCTAACACATAACTGTGAGCAACATCTATACGCAGTTGGGTTGGGCTGCTAATTGACCAGAGAGTCAAAATTGCATGCAGCCAGGAAAAATGTCCACTTTAATCTTTCCAGAATTGCTTCAGAATAGAATTAAGCGGAGAGCAGTTTTTATCAGAATTAAACCAATATGTAGGTATAAATGGAAAACTTTGAAGTGACAAGAAGGAAGGGCAGGTATTTAGGAAAACTTTTAAAATTCCTCCTTTGCACTAGGCATTGTAATTGTGTCTCTGGCTATGTTTATTTAACTGTTACAACAAATCTATGAGATACATTTGTTTTGCATTTTTGAAAAAAATTATTTTATAAATAAGGAAAGTGTTTCAGAAGATGAAATAGTTTGTGTAGTCTCCCACAATGAAGATGTGGCTGAGCTGAGTTTTAAATTCAGATCTCCTTGGCACCAAATTCTATGATTTTCATTCTTCTAATGCATTGAGGCTGTTAACCCTACTCATATATGCTAGGTCTTGCAGGATGCCAAAATCATGACAGATACATGACTTCCTATAACTCCTCACCCAGCTCCATTTATTCCTCAAAGAAAAGGGATGACCACATCAAGGGTAGCTCTCTCCAGAACTAGTGCATTGGGAGTCATGCATCACTTATATCAGGATTTTCTGGGGAGTATTTTAAGATGCGAATACCTTGGCTCCACACCCAACCTCTGAATCAGTCTCTGGATGGTGGGACCTTGACTCTGGGTGTTTAACATGATTCCCAGGTAATACATGCAAATATAAGCTTAAGAACCATTCTCAATGGGTTGTGAGAATGTGTTCGACTGAGTGAGGCAAACTCTCCATGTGTTCAGAATAAATATCAGTAACACTAGGCCAATACCATTATCACATAACATTCTTATACAGCTGCTGCAACCTCACAGAGGGCTAGGTGAGCATCTATTAGGTGCTACTTAAAAGATCACAAAATATCTTCAAGGTATATCTAAATATATTTTAACATGCCAAACTATCTTGTTCCCTGGCCAACAAAGCAGTAAATCTCCACACTAGAGAATTATATTTTATTCAGCATCATCAGCAGCATCATCTATAGTCTTGAATGTTTCATTCCAAATTATTTGCTCTTATATAAGGTTTGTTTGTAGAGCGTCTGAAAGTCTGGAACTCTGTGATTCTTTTTAAAAATGTCCACTCTCACAATGAAGTAAATTGTCAGCCAGTTTGGAGAACCGGAGCAAATGTACAAAACAACTGAGCCTCTGGCATGGTTGGACAACATGCTGCCTGAAAGTGAAGTGGGGAAGGGAAAAGTGAAGGCTTCATGCAGGCAGGAACAACTGCAGGCAGCGGGTACATATGAAAGCCAACTTTTGTGTTCTTCATGGTTTTGCTCAGTTCAGACTCTCACTCACTCACCCCTGCTCACTGGCTGAGGTGAGAAATTCTCTTCTTGCTTATAAGAAAACACATGCGCACACTCTAGGACATTTTTTGCAAGATATTTAATAAGAAATCTATGGATTCCTCTATGCAGAGGAATTTAAATGCAGAATTAAAAAATAAGCTTTTATTTTACTACCAGCTATTTACATGAACTTAAGTGGTTTCCTAAAAGAATCATTTCTTTTAATGTCTTGATAGTAATAATGAAAACAATGATGCATAGAATGTAATGTATAAATAATGGATACATACCTATATATAATTTATTTATTTTATCTATTAACATAATTATATAATTTATATGAACATAGAATATGTGATTCTGAACTCATACAACTAGAAATATTTGTACAATTATTGCTCAAAACTGTTAACAAAAAAACTTAGGCATTTCCAATGTTTCTCATTGAGAGTCACACCAAGATTAAACATTGCTTCCTTACCACAGTTATCTTTATTGTTACTGAGATTTAGAAAAATACTTTCAAGTATTTAAATAAAAATTATAGTTTTAAAATTATTCAGTAGGTTTTATTATTTAGTTTGTTTTCTTTCTGAGTGACTTAGTATTACCAAGCAAAATTATGCAAAGATCAAACACAGTTGTCTCATAAACTGCTTTACAAAGCTGATTGTGTTTGACAGATATTTTGAAAATGTATTTAGTTTGTATTGGACAGATATTGCATTTCTGTTAAATATATACTGTGATATACAACATATGTTTTGCAAAGTGGTAAGATTTCTGGTTAACAAATATGGAGGAAAAGAATTTGGGTAAATAGGAATATACGTTGCGTATTAATGTAGAGAAAGCAGAAAGTGAGGACAAGTATTAAATCCTTTCTAACCCATTTTGTAAGTGTGCTATTGTATGGATTAGAGAATACATGAGTCACGTATTTCTGCTCTAAAAGAGATGGCTGTGTAGTCAACAAACCAGCATCTTTCATTAGTAACAACATCTATATTGGTATGGCTGCACTAAGTTTCAGGGTGACGACACACAGCCCCCAAATCCCAAAAGATCTGAAAGAACGACACTTTATTCCTCATTTGCCTCATTAGCTTTCCATGTCCATCATGGGTAGCAGGTGGCTCTGCTCTACATCATCCACAATCTCACTTTGGGACCAGGACAATGGGACCTTTACCATCCAGACCTTTGCCAGATACTTACTACAACACAGAGAAAGTGAGGCTTGGGGACTGTGCATTGGCTCACAACTTGTTGACCAGAATTGGTAATGTGACTCTGCCCAACAAAAAGGGAACCAGGAACTGAATTGTTCCCATGTGCCTAAAAGTGGAAAGATGAAGTATTTTGCTACATTATGTTATAAATACATGAAAGAAAATGGTTGAACTTGAGAAGCATTGAAAAAACTTAAATTTTTAAAGAACTTTATAAAGAGTAAATTATAAGGATGTGTACCCATGATGGATGACGTGCCAAGAATCTGAACAAAAAGTTTTTAATTTTGAAAAGCTACTATCCTTAATCATGAGAGGTCAAGACCACAAGGCAAAAAGTTATTAATTAAAAAATTTTAAAGTAGGAGTTATGGTTATTTCTAAAACAGAGAATTAAATTTTTTTTGTTAAAGTTCTTTACCTTCCACAAAGAATGACTATATAGTATATACATATAAAATACCATTCTTATGTGCCCAAATTCAAGAGAAAAGTATAAATGTGGGGCTTTTAAAAAAAATCTGTATAACATGTTCAAAAATTTATTTTTATGAAATTCAACTAATCGGCACTAAAAATTATTGGATATTGTTTGCCTTAAAGTATCAATTTTATATATCCATTTTAATTGAAAATCACACTTATACAGAACACATGCATATATCTATATCTGCATGTATAGCTCTGTCTCTCTTTTACTTGTCTATAAAGAAATAAAGTAGGAAAGGGAGCAAGGGGGGAAAGGGGGAGATTTGAGACAGCCTTTAAAGTTAATGTAGTGAATACAATAATTTGTAATTCTTCACTGGTATGCTTTTTGACTTTGTACAACTTGTTTTTAATGTTTTCTCCTTTGTATTATGGGCAGTTGTGAAACTCACATAAGATACCATATCTGAAGGTGCTGATAATACTGAACCACTATGCAAAAATTAGATTGTAGTAACTGTATAATACTCTAGGAATTAATTAAAAAGCTCAAATAAGTGACTGGGCAAAAATCAGTTAGCTGTATTTGCCTTTGACATATAATGAAAATGTCAAATAGGAGTTTAATATATGAGAAATTATACCCAATCAATAAAATGACTTTTGCTGGCTCTGCAGGGAGAAAAGACACATTGACATTTTTCTCAATTCTTCATTTTTCAAGTATTATTTTCTGAATGGAAAAATCTGTGTTGGAGAATCAAGTTCATTACCCATTAGTTTTCACTTCCTTTCTTTAACATATATGACATTTAGATCAACTTAATACATTAGTCTTTTTAAAAAATCACAACTGAACCAAATGGCTCATTTTTTGTTCATCCTGTCAGTTTGATTTTTAAAATGTCTTGTTCTAGAATTATATCCTAAATTCCCTATAGCAATTCCAAAGTAGCACCTGACTGGTACTGAGTTATCCTAAGTCTAAGTTGAAATGAAAATCTTCATCTATTAGACACATAAACTATTCAGAAGCTGATTCCAAGTTATTATTCAATAGACAAGATATTTCTTCCTACAAAAGGTGACAGGTGTCTGTCTAAAACTGTGTTAAATACCGAAGCTGCTAGCTGTATGAGAACTTTTGAATTTAAATCAAATTTAACTTACTTTAATTTTGAATTTAAATTAAGTTAAACCTGATTTAAATTAAAATTCTACTTCTAGCTGACATTAGACAATTTCAAGTGCTCGATAGTCACATGGAGCTAATGGCTACCATATGGGAAAGCACAGATACAGATAATATTCATCATCACAGCAAGTTCTATTGGACAGTGTTGGTCAGAAAGATGCTGTGGAACAAGTCAGTCTTCTTGTAATACAATCCATTACTTATATCTACTTTTTGTTTAATGTAGCATGTCATTTAAAAACTATATTGCTAAAGCCCTGGCTGCTGTGGCTCACTGGATTGAGCGTCGGCCTGCGAGCCAAGTGTCGCTAGTTCGATTCCCAGTCAGGGCACATGACTGGGTTGCACATCAGGTCCCCAGCTGGGGACACAAGTGAGAGGCAACCACACAGTGATATTTCTCTCCTTCTCTTTCTCTTTTCCCCTTTCTCTAAAAATAAATAAATAAATAAACAAAACAACAAAAAAATAAATAATTTTAAAATAAATAAATAATTAATTAATTTAAAAAAAGAAAACTATATTGCTAGATTATGGTATCTCAAGCAAAAAAAGAGAATTTTACTTAATTCTAAAAGACAATGGAAAGTAAAAATATTCCAATCAAATTATGATGTTTTCATCCAGAATAAGAATAAACTGCCCTGACCGGTGTGGCTCAGTTGATTGGGCATCATTCAGCAAAATGAAAGGCCACGGGTTGGATTCCTACTCAGGGCACATTCCCAGGTTGCAGGTTTGGTCCCTGGTCAGGGCACCCATGAGATGCGACCGATCGATGTTTTTCTCTCACATCAGTACTTCTTTCCCTCCCTTTCCCTTCTCTAAGGGTAAATAAATAACTTCTTATAAAAAAGAATAAGCTCTTAGGATAAGCATATTTTATGAGAATATCTCATCCTAAATTTCTTTCATGGTACATAAAATTTCCTATATGCATATACCGAAGATAGTTGAGAAGATAATAGTTGTCCTTTACATTGTGCCAAAAAGCTGTCATTCCAGGGGAAATGGCAGTTATATCAATACTTACTGAGAGAAACAGAAGAAAACATGGAACAATACCAGTAGTGTAATTTTTTCCAGCTTTTACTAGTTTTCTTTTTTTTTTTAAGTCAATTAAATAGACAAAGAGAATGGTACGCACATGTGTATGTGTGTAATATCTGTTTCTTTTCTTAGTGATTTGGCCCAGAATAGACTTAAAGCAATAATGTCATGTTCCTCAGTGATTTGGATACTGAAATAAAGTCACCACAAGGCTATGTCTGCATCTCAACATGGTTATGTTTTGGTAGGATATGAAGTGGAAGTCTGCAATTTGATAGTATGTGTGTTAGGTTTCTTTAGGAAATAAAAATGTGTAAGATAATATAAGTTTAACTGTGTTATCTCTTAAACGAGTGTCATTCCATTTTTTAATTGCCATTTCTAACCCATATATAGAGAGAAGCAAAATTATAGCTAGTTCCAACTGATTTTTTTCCACACTTTCTGCTACCAGGCCAAATCATAACATGCCAAAATCATCCTCCACCTAATTTGTGAACAAATATCTTCCTTTTCTTCTGCTCAATGAAAAAAGAAAGAACATATTTGCCTTGCAAAAATATAACATGGAGGAGATATTTTGAAATAAAAAATAATAAACAAATTTTAAGTGGAATAACCAGTCTGAAAGGGTAATCCAAGAGATTTGAAAATTTCTGGCTATCCTGACTAAGATTCCATTTTACTTATCACCTTTAGAGATAGACACCTAACTCTTATTCAGGACTTCAGAAGCTATAATTCAATTTCAAGGAATGTATTAGCATATCAAATCCACTGTTTTATTAAATTAACATATTTGTGGTTCTTTTCAATAACATGGTGGGCTAATCCAAAAATCACAAAGCCAGCAATTGCTAGATCTGAGAAACAAACTCTGGTCCCTTTGATGTACAAGCATGGACTCTCAGTCCCTAAACTATGGCACTTGCTTTGCTTCATTATGATGATGAAGGACAGAGAAATCTGAGTTTCATGGAGACCCTGCTATTTTCTCAACTTGGAGCCTTAGACTATTTTCTAAGACTCAGAGTCCTCATCTGATAAATGGCCATCATTATGGTCCCTACCTCCCAGGGTTATTACTGAGAAAAGGAAAGAATAATAATATTGGGGATGATACCCCTTAAGGGATGGCTGGCATGAATGGTCTGGCTTTATTTACAACCTGCATTTCTGTATACAGCCTCTGTTGTCTCCATACAAAGTCGTTCCAGAGAAGACAGTATAGCAAATGTTAGATGCAATGAGGATTATGTTCTTGCAGTGTTTAGCTTGGCAGGAGATACACTCTACAGTTGTGGTCATGATTCAAGTATACAGCTGCATTTATATTCAAATTTTGCTTTCACTTTATCTTAGTTTTAAAAAGTTATGAATCAACATTAAGAAGACAGTAATGAGAGCAGGGATTGTTAGGGTATTCTACAATAAACCCAATTTATATTCAACCATTTTAGATTTGAGTGTGCCTATTTGCTGACCAAGTTATTTTGTGGAAAGAAAGGAGGGGAAATAAAGATGAAGTTGTTGTACTGCTGGTGAACGTGATATTATGTTCCACCTGGGAGAACTTCTTGAAGCACACAATATGATTATGCTTGCCACTTATTAAGCAATTACTACATGCCAGGCACTGTGTGTGCTACCACAACCCTATGAGTAGATATTTTAAATATTTGGTTCAGATAAGAAGGAACTGAGTCATAAAAGTTAATATAATTGCCCAAGTTCACACAATTAATGAACACAAAATCAAGGACAAACCCCTGCCCGTTTGGATTCAGTGGGATTCAAGATATATTTTGGAAGTGTTGCTGATAAGATTGACATAATGACAAGAAGCTTCTTTGGCTTGAACACCTGGACACGGTAGCTATTATACTCTGAGATGGGGACAAACGGGAAGAGTGCCCTTTAAAAGGAAATGAGGAATTCGTATTACTTTTCATGTTTTTATTAAATATTAAATGGAATTTAACATACAAATTTAGCTATATGACTTCTGAATTTCAGGAAAAGTTTAAGGCTGAGATAACATAAATTTAACAAATTCACTTTTATGCAGGGAACTTCCTGTAGTGATAGAAAGAACAGGTGGTACTAGAGAAGGACCATTGTGGAACTTCACCTTGAGTGCATGGAGTATTAGGGACTGAACTGTGTCCCCTCCCCCAATTCATATGTTGAATTCCTCACCCCTAAAGTAACAGTATTTAGTGACAAGTCCTTTAAAGAGGTAATAAAAGTTAAATGGGGTCATAAGGGGAGGCTCTAATAATAAAAGGAAGCAACACCAGGGATGCATTCCCAGAGAAAAGGCCATAAGAGGACACAGAAGAAGACAGCCATCTACGAGTCAGGGAAGGAGCGCTCAGGGGAAACCAAACTTGCTTACACGTTGACCTTGCAGGTTCCAAAGCGAAAGGCCAAGCCAGAAACTTTCCTCACAGTTCTCAGAAGGAACCAATCCAGAAACACCTTTATTTCAGCCTTCTGGCTTCCAGAAGTGTGGGGCAAAAATTTTCTTGTTTTTTCTTTTTAAGCTACCTAGTCAGTGGCATTTTATTATGGCAGCCCTCACAAACTAACACGTGAAGAGAGCCCTCAGGCCCACAAGAGTGAGACAGAAGCAGCCTCCAGTGAGGTGGAGGGCAAACTGGCCATGGTTGGTGTCCCTTACGCCAACTAAGAAACAGTGTTTGAGGGGGAGAACGGCCAACTGTGTCAAATGCTGCTAAGAGAACTGACCAAGAGGCACTGTAAGTGGCTCTCAGCTTGACTGAAGGTCAGGCAAGATTTTTCCTGACTCTTGGCCCCTGATTTGTCTTTTCTTAAAGTATTTTCTTTAGAAAACCCGTCATAGCAAATTCTTTCCCTTTTTTTGAGGTCTAAATCTTTTTAAAAGCTTCTAGACAATGTTGCAACCCAGGAATGCCTTCCTCAAGGACCTGAGAACCATCCCTTTGAAACATAATCATCCAGGAAAATGGCACCCCTATCCTCCAGTTTCTGGGGTGATGGAAAACATAGTCTAATCGCAGAGAAAAGCATTCGTAACCTTAATGTTCTCGACACATCAAGCTAATCAACCTTAAGCCTAACCTGCTTCACTAATTTTCCCACTAGCTCACCCCAGTAATGAAAATTTCTCCCACCTTTGATTTCAGCAGAGGTAAGTTGAGACTTTCATTTTTGTCTCTCTCCTCTATTGCAGTGTTTTTGAATTAAGACTTCCATGCTTGTTTAACTTTTCCTGCCACAATTTTTGCCTAGACAATAAGATGAAGACTGAGAACTCATCATTGGACTTGCCAACCTGGATGTCATTGGTCGATATGGCTTTAGGCTTGATGATGCAGTGAAGAAAATATTTTCATAATTTCAGTACATGGTCGATATGAAGAAATTAGTTCACTGGTTTCAATGCTAATATCTCTTCAGTTTGGGATTAATGATTTATGCTATAAATAGTCACTTCTCTTTGATTTTAGCTAAATGAAAACACTACAATAAAAGCATAAGCCGCTTAAATATTTACACTGGTTATTCAAGCATGAATGGCTACTTTTTAAAAAAGTCAAGGGCAGAAATATACTTGAGGTGAAACAAATGTTCCAGACTAAAATCTATTACATTATCCCATGGAGGGAGCAAACTCTTCCATCTGGCTAACATCCTCTGAAGCATTTTTTAAAAGGTTCATGAGGAAACTTCTACTCATTTTTCTTACTAATGCTTTTTCTTTTGTCATAGGGTCCTTTTATGCAAATATTCCTGGTTGGGATCTTGATGAACATTTTAGGCCAGACCAACATGTTGGTGTCAAAGAAGTGAAGGTTTTCAAAGCCCAATGCTTAGCTTGGAGTTCTGCAAACATACCATCAAATGATATCTAAAAATTACCTTTGCCAGAAAATGACTATTAACTTATACTATACTCAGAAGTGACTATTGCTAATTACATAAAAATATTTCAATGTAATGAAGTAATAAAATTTAGTTGGCTTCCTTACCTTAATATCCTTTATTTTCTGTTAGTTTGATGTGTGAATTTACTTGAAGATGTTTTCTCTTGTTTCTAATGTGCTACTGTAGCATTCAGCTGAGACGGCAATGGTACTGCATATGTTGGGTATCCTTCTGCTCCAAATATGTAATAATGATTGAAATTTAAAAGCGATGGGCACTTAGGCTGTTTCCAGCACTCAGCTATTGTAAACAGTGCTGCTATGAACATAGGGTGCATAAGTTTTTTTGAATTAGGGTTTAAGGATTTTTCTAGTAAAATCCTAGCAGTGGAATCGCTGTTTCAAAAGGCAGTTCCATTTTTAGTTTTTTTGAGGTAAGGAATACTATGCAGCAGAGAGAAAGAAGGAACTCCTGCCATTTGCGGCGACATGGATGGAGCTAGAGAGAATTATGCTTAGTGAAATAAGCCAGGCAAAGAAAGAAAAATACCATATGATATCACCTAATACAGGAGACTAAAGAACAACATAAATAAATGAACTAAATAGGACAAGGAGCAGAATAACAGTCAATAGGGGGGAGGGGGGAGGGAGAGAAGGGGGATAAGTAAGGGAAGGGTCTAGTCAAAGAACGTGTATAAATGACTCATGGACATGGACAACGGGGAGGGATATGATTGTGGGAGAAGGGGTTGGTTGGGTCAGGGGGAGCAATGGGGGAAAAATGGGACAACTGTAATTGAAGAACCAAAAAATAAAATTAAAAAGAAAAAGAAATTTAAAAGTGAACATTAAAGGAGACATATGTATACTGTACAAATACTGTTAACATCTTTGTGTAATAGAAACAAAATTTTGTCATGGAAATCATACAAAGCCCATGCTAAGAGGCTACTGGGATTAGAACTACAAGTGGGCAATTGAAAGTTTGGTCTTCTAGGAAAAATGACAATAGAAACTTTTAGTTGATCAAGTCTCATTGCTTGGAACCAGGAGCTAGAGTAGAGCTATCTCAGTCCTCAGGTTACAGTTTATAGTCTATGACACAAGGGATAAAGGAAATAACAAAATAACTCCAAGGTGGATAAAGCTAGAAACATGAATAAAATTATATTTAGGAATTAGCTAAGAATGCATATATGATTTGCATACCATATATATTATATATATAATAAGTAGACATGCATATTAAGAAAGCTGATATTGAGCAACAAAGAAAACAGAAATGGAAAATTTCAGTACTCACATAATTGGAATTACCAAAGAAGAGAAGAAATAGCAAAGAAGTGACACTTATTCAAACTGAAGAACTATTTAAAAATTTTAAATAATAAGGGTTTAGTAAGAAAGTGCATTTCAAATACTGTGTAGTTAAAAATAAAAATCCCCACTTGGACATATTATATTAAAACTTCAAAACCTTCAATTAAATACCTACCATAGGAAAAACGAGAGATCATTTTCTAATTAAACTGACAACAAAAGTTTCATCAATAAAAAAAGACTTTAGAAGACAGTAGCATAATTTCTCTAAAGGACTCAAAGGATATTGGACATTTATACCAGCTGAACAAGCATTCAATGGAAGAACACACCAGAGACATTTCAAAGGCAAAAAGACTAAGACAGTTTGTCATTCCCAAACACTTGGAATTATTACTTTTTCTAAAACAGAATCCTTGCCCATTCTTTTATTTTCACATTGATTTATATTTCTTTACAATACTTACCCTGCAATCTATTAGACTATATTTATCATATTAGTATACTATACTATTTTTTTCACCTGCTTATTCCATTGGAATCAGGGACTTTATAGATTTAATGTGTTTTGCTGTATTTTTAGTATGATCAATAGGCACTCTGAATATATATTTAAATTATTAAAATGGAACTTACAACAGTTCTGCTTAGATCAACTGTGTGAAAGAAATCAGATTTCAATTGCACAAGTTCCTCCTTGCCAAAATATCCTTAGAATTGCTCTGCATTTTATTTTATTTATTTTAATTTTTAATTGAATTTATTGGGGTGACATCACTTCAGCCTTCCACTCCTTTTCACTTTTCCCACTTCCTTCTCTCCTCTCCTTGGGGTCGGACATACATCATGATCTAAAATTTGTCCAGCCCCTTCCACTATCTTTTCTATTTTCTCTCACGGTAATCTCTCTTAGTAAATTTCTTGCATGTTTAATACTCTCTTAACATCTCTTTCTCACAGGACTCAGGCTGCCAAAAGGCTATGTTCTCCAGTACCCCCTTCAGAGGTGACCTCAGAGGATAATGGAAAACAAAGGACTTTCCAGAGCTTAGAAACAAAAGACCAAGAAAACAGTGACCTGGGAACCCACCACCCAAGGGAGCAAACCAGGACATGATCTCAAACAGCTCCCTTCCCTGAAAAATTTCTGCTCAGCCCCAGAAACATAACTGCTTAGTGCCTCATACTCTTCTCACTTTCTAAATGGAAGTGTTTATTGCAGGTACCCTGTTTCTGACCCACAATTTTGTTGTAGGGTGATTGATGACAAATAACTTATCTTTTGAGTATACAGTTCCCTGGGTCAAGAGGAGCGGGTTCCAACCTGAAATATACATTACATACACGGTCAGGGGTCTAGTCAGGAGACAAAAAACGCATCAGTTATTTGAACAGAGAATTAGATATAGAACATTGTTATGTGTAAAGGCACAAAGGAAACACTGAAGTATCACATACAGCGTATCTAATAAAGCAGATACTATGTCCCAGCGGTTGAAAACTGAAAGGAAAACTTAGAATTAAAGAAGAAACGAATTCAGAGCTGAGATTCAGCCCTCTGACTGGTAAATTTGCAGAACGAGCCCTCCTAAAATGACTGCAAACTCTGATGGAGTAGCACTTCTCTCCAGTTAGCGGGTACTGCTGTCTCTGATCTGAAGGGTGCAAAGTGATGCTCTTCGGGGAATGCTGAAAAATTGCAAACTATAATCAGCTGCTATTACTGGACTAGCTGCCACTAATGGACTGAAGCATTATTGCTGGAGTCATTTTACAGGATCAAAACGTAAGCATCATGGGGTTTTTTTTCTTCTACTAGTCTTCCAGGCTCCGTCTAGAACTGTCTGCTGCAAAACCTAACTGTGAGTCAGCTTGTAAAAGAGAAAATAGAGATTGCAGTGTCTCAGTGTCATCGGGTGGAATACGGAAAGGTGGAGGACAACTTGAGAGACAGCAGCTCACTGATGAGTACCCCTAGATGTTACTGTTCATCACCCAGAGACCTGAGCCTTTGAACTTCATAGCATGCCTGGATGAACACCTTCTAAGTTTTCTCACTCAGGGAGGCTGTAAGTGCATTTTGTTGGTGAAATGAAGAGTGAGGAAATTTTTTGTTGATCAGAAGGGGACAGACACTGTGCTGGTCTCTAGGGTTACGTAAAATGTATGTTTTTTTCTCCCCCTGTTTTTAGCACAAGATTGGTTCATTCTCTGACTTCTTGTGATTGCTAGAGCCACCAATCCATTTCTAGTCAATGAATACTGAGCATGATTTCTGATCTTTGCATTTCAATTTTGATTCAAGGCTCTCAAGAGCACCCTCTTTCCCTCTGCACTTAGAATAAAGCTCCCTTCCCCAAGTTCAAGAGAATATCTGCCTCATTAGCCTTGACCCTGAGGGACAAAGATAAGCAGAGTCTCTATGTAGTCACAACAACCAAGAAGCATGAGAAAGAAAAGAACCATGCCTGTGCTCAAGCCACTGAAACCTGGAGGTTGTTTATTACTGTAACACACCTAGCCCATTCTGACTGATGATACTCTCTTATTTCTTTTAAAATAGAATCTTACTAATGTACTCAGTGACATGTCAGATTAATTAAATTTTGTGATGTTTATTTTGAAAATTATTTATTTCTATCTCACTTCTTTCCCAAAGAGAATGTGAGATAGCTTATAAAGATGCACTATAAAAAATGCTATATGATCGATGTAGGACATCACAGAGTGGACCTAACTGCTGGTTGACCCCTGAGCAGAACCAGGGAATTGGAGGCTCCTCACCCCTCCTCTGTCCTTGGAATGTATGGTCTGCTCACCATTCCCACAGTGGGATCTGTTTTCAAGGATGTAGCCTTGAGGGAGCAATGTGTTGTTGAGACTAGCTTGACTATGAACAGGAATGAAGCCCACTTAGGCCTCTATATAAACTTTTAAGATATTGGTGGTCAGGACAGAGATCTACTGGTCTTGTGGCTGCCCAGCGCAAGCCTTGTAAGTTCCTTGCTTATTAAACCTGCCACTTATTGGCTTAGAGTGGTCTCCTTTTTTCAGTGTCTCTGGCTCTCCTTGCGTGGAGGCTAGTTTTTTATTTCACTGGGAAGCTCCTAAGGGTTTGAACCCGTCCGTGATGGTGCGTTCTTACACGGAAAAATTGATTTGAATTGTAGAGCTTTATGAATGCTGGGGGCTTTCCCCACTTGAACTTTTAAAAGAAATTAACATATTTTGTATTCAGCCCAAAAGTCACATTTTAAATAAAAACTTGAATACGAATGTATTTAGTATTTATATCCAGAATTCAAAAGCACTGTAACTGTTAACAACAGATGATAGTAAAGTGGTCTTAAAACCTTGCCAAAACCCAAAATATTTCACAGTGTTAAGCATATACAACTGAATAATTCATCATTGAAAATAAAATGATTTGATCTTTAAAAATTTAAAGTACGTATTTCAAAGAAATAACTATAGCTATAATTTCAAGATAAGTCTTTAAAACAATGGAGAGAGTAGAATAAAAGTTTTATTGTAAGTGATTCCACAAGATACCAAATGGTGATCTGAGCCTTTATTTTCATGATGTTATGGTTGTTTTTTATAGTAAATATCATTATAAATTAAAAAAAACTAGATTATAAATTATTACGAAAAACGTGTAGACTTAATTTCTTTACATTGTTTTATATCTCACAAGTCCCATGTTCCATCTGAATTGCTGCAGAGGTCAGTTAAGAATGAAAATTAGATTTGTTTTATATTTAATGTTTCCCCATAGTTTTATTGGGATATAATTGATATGTAACATTGCATAAGCTTAGGCTGTACAATGTATTGATTTGATATACTTACATATTACAAAAGGATTAGCACCATGCTGTTCGCTAACACCTCCATCACATCACATAAATACCACTTACTAAATTTTGTTTAAATTGCAGTCTCTAAGTTCCTAGACTCCATACTGACAACAATTAAATAATTGTAAATACCTTTTCCCCTTTTAAGTTCAACCTGATTGCATGCTCCAGATGTGAAGATTTAAATGTGATTCTATTTTAACGTCAAGGTTTACAGAACAAACTGCAGGCCCAGCACCTTTCCATTTCTCCAGCCTATTATTCTCTAGTACAACTTGGATCATATTGGGTAAAAGCCGAGCAACAAACCTGAATCAGCTAGATATCAAGATCTCGCTTTATGCTTTTCAAAAGAATGTGCTGCAATAATTATTTTGCCTAAATCCAGATTAGATAAAGGGGGTGTTATCAGAAATGAAATGAGAGGTCCCTTCTCAGTCCTGGTTTGATGAGATCTGAAATAGGAGAACTATTCCCAGGTATGCTGTCGGTGAAACAATGGCAGAGGCAACATTGAGTCTCTAGTACTTAATGTTCAAAATGTCATGATTTCCACTTTGGAAATTACTGAGCTAGATTAATTTAGGATAAATTATTGATGGCACTTAGGTGGAGAAAATTTGTGGCAAGAGTCAGTCTGTTGAAGAGAGGGATTCACTTGTTAATGATGTTACTCAACATTTGTAGGGGTCTGTTAGATTTTTAGAAACATTTATCATTGATTATGCTTTCTTTCCCAGAACACTGGAAGGGAACTATTATCATTTCATATACGGGTTCCTCAACCTCATAAGATTTGCAGAAAAATGCCTTGGTCTTCTAACCTAGAGACGTGTGCCTGTCCCCACTAAGCTCATTTGCCTCTAAATACCACTCCTTTATCAGGATCATAGTATATTGAGGGCATGTGGATAAAAATCTATTATAATAAAAAGTGTGATTATTAATTAATTGTATCCAAACCAATAATTCAGACAATGGTACAAAATATTTCTATGCTTGTTTTAACTAGAGTCATTTTCTATCCTGCTATTCTTTTGTTGTGATTGTTGGGGCTTCATGGTCCTTACTGGGTTTGCCAAATATATATTTTTCTTTGCCTTCTCTCCAGCTCCTGGTTTAGGCTTAATTCTGTTGATAATGTACACAAGCCTGTGATCTCTCTGATTCTTTGGGGAGGCAAGGATGATGGGTACTTTATTTCCTTAACACTTTCAGTCATTTATGGTTTTTCCTCTGGTGGAATGTAGGAAATGGGAGCGATGTCCACTCCAGGAGCATAAAGCTGATGTGCTATTAAGCACATGTTTACTGTGTTTCATCTAAGTTCCTTTTCCTATAAGAAATAAAAGAGGAAGAAAATCCTTGCCTCCCATAACCACCTTCCAAGTTTTGTCTGACATCTTATTTCTACCCTACTATCACCTCCCCAACCAAAAAAAAAAAAAGTGATCTGCAAGTAGTTAGAATTTGAAGCACACAAAGCTAATAAAAGTAATGTTGAATGCTATGGCTTTCTACTAATATATCCCATATATCTGAAAACCCACAGGTTATAAGTTAGCAGTATCATCTCCACAGAGAAAGCAGGACATGCTATAGTATCTAATCTTACTGCTAGTATGTTTAAGAAGGGAAAGATATGATTGATAATCACCTTCTGGCTGCGTAACACATATTAATCAGTAAGATGGCCCTAGATAAGATTGAGTGGCTCTACAATCAGAATAAAGGCCCAGTACTTTGCCCGACAATCTGAAAGTCAGGTCTGTGAAGAGTGTGCATAATAGTGTACAGAAAGTGCACAGAGAATAGAGATGTGATTTGAGCACTAACAGTATTAACATTTTAATAACAAATGATATGCAGAGAAGGCTGTTTTCAAAAGATGCATGGAAGGTCTTCAGAAAACTAGTTCTGTGAGCCCTGTTAGTATGATCTTCCTTTCAAATGCCATCTTAGCCTTTGATTGCCAAATTTGCTTTGTCTCTGAGCAGTTCAGTCTATAAAAGCATTGAGGTTTGCTTTCTGTTTGGAGGAGTATGTAAAGGAAGCTCAAGAGCAAAGCTGAAATTATGAAAGAAAAGCACTCCAATATGTCACGGCACTGCGGAAACTTGAAGGCACAAAATTAATCAGAGCCCTTTCCCCTTCTCTTCCTAAAATACTGAAACAAATGAGAGACAAAGGAAAGGCTGCCCTTCACTTCCCCACCTGCTTGCCCTTTATTAGCGTCTCTCTCAGAGTTCTTCAAATGCCAGACAGAAGGTGAAGGGGGCCTCTAGTTAAAATGCAGAAGAGCTTTTTACCTCAGAGGTATTCCACGGTGAAAAGATTGAAACCCGGCCATGAAATTAATCTTAAAAATCTTTCAACAGAATGTAAGAGAGAATCCTTGATTTTTCTCCTTTTAGTAGGGTGTAGAAGAATCTAATTAGAGAATTTTAAATTGTATAATTTATTTCCAGGATTTATGTCTTGATTTTGAGAAATCCACAGCGTGAAGTGGGATTTGGTCATGGCAGTGTGACAGTAACATCACACCTTTCACTCAGGTAAAAAATGCATGACACATAATAGCAATAATTAGCAAAAGCTAGCATTTAAAAATGTAGTCTTAAACCTGTTTACCACATATTAATATTATATGTATTTTATCACCCTTAATTGGCTAATAGGCCAATTTAATATGAAGGAACATTAAAAGAACCCTTTGACAAAAAGTTAATAGTTTGTATTTTAAAAATAATAATAGCTTAAGCTATTATTTGCATTTACCATGTGTTGCCTCTATGAGTTTTGCTTATCTGAATTCCCTTCATCCATATAAGTATTCCTTAAAGTTGGTCAAGTTATTACCCTTCTTTATAAATTAGAAAACTGAAGCAGAAAATTAAAGAACTTTCCTAAAGTCAGACAGCTAGAAACTGACAGGAGCAATGACCCCAGAGACCAAACCCCTAGCCACTATACTGGGGCAGTTTTTGTACAGGAAGATGATGTTTATCAAAGTACTTCCTGTAGACTAGATGATTAATGTTTGTTCAGTTCCTTTCCTTTCTGAAAAACTTTGTGAGGTAACCATATCCACTAAATCTGGCAGTTTGTAGATTCACTCAGAATTAAAAATAAGAAACTAAAAATGTTGTGTTCAAATTCATAGTTAAATACAATTATAATGATTTATATTTTATTAAATTATTTTGTCTTATTTGTAAAACAAAATTTAGTGTGTTTTGAAAATCACTGGAGCAGAGGTTCAGTTTTTATCCCAGATATTTCGATATACTTACTAAGGTTTACATAGTAATGAATATCCTTTGTGGATGGTTACATTGTTAAATGTGTAGTATCTTGGAAGAAAGTTTACCTTCATCTGCTGTACACAAATATTATCAATATGTCAAATAAGATAGGGTCATCAGAATAGCCTGTGATTGTCACTAAATTTCAGATTTCCTGGCCTCTCCATTCAGACTCTTGGATTGGGGTGTGTTGAAATATGAAGTTTTAACAAATACCACCTGCATTTTAATGAACACTAATGTTTGAGATTCATAATACATATTAATAAAAAGTAAAATATTCTTTTCCTTGGCCTCAAACCTCCTTAAATATACCTGAGACTCTTTCCTTTGAGATGCCAGTACACGTCTGAGTGTCTCAGGATGTTCAAGTCTAGAAGAACTATGATTGGGATGCGGGCCATTGCTGGAAACTGCCCAGAGAAGTGCAGAAAGTTGCCTAATTTTACATGGACAGGCAACTGGTAACTGTGATGCAAAGGAAAACAAATATGTAGCAGTGTTATAAACATCATAAATAACTGAGGAAATGTATTGTTATTATTATGGCTGCTATTGTTATAGCAACAATTTAGTAGGGGGAGGTCTCTTCCTCATTGTGAACAGATGTAGCAGGAATTTCTATTTCTTCTTTGTATGGTGCATTTCATGAAACAGTTTTTGAGTTATAAAAAGGAAAAAGAGCCTTCACTATGATTATGTTAACAATGGAGAAAACATCAGTGTCACAACTGCAGATAGTTTTAGGACCTCTGTCACACCCGACTACTGTCTATTGTGCAATGTCCCACCTGAACCAACCTGCTCGGGAAGACTCCTCCAAACTGTTCTCTGCTCCATCAAGGCTACTAAGTATAGAGGGAAGAGGGGTCAGGTTGGACCTACGGGGTATTCTGTTGCGTGAAAAGAGGAGCAGGAGAGTCATGGATATAAGAAGAAAACAAAGAAATGAAAAGTTGGTCAGACATCTGGCCACCTGAGCACATAGCTCAAAGTCCTGATGTCTGCTGCCAGTGGTTGGGATGTGGGTCCTGTCCCTCCTGAGGCCAGTCACCTTTTCATTGGCCCTTGTTAATGTAAATTTTTACTTTCTCACAATCTCGGTCTCCATCTCCATTGCTTGCAATCATAAGGGGCTATGGTTTTAATTGTCTGGAATAGAAATGGTTATTTTGAAGACATGAGTTTTGGATAATGGAAATGTGGGGTACACAACCAGTCCTCAAAGTAAAAGTTAGGTGTGAAAAGAAGGCACACAAGGTAGATTCAGTGAATTTAGGGCCCTGATACTCTCCCTCTCTGCATTTACTTCCTTTGCCGTGTGCTGCTGCTTTTCTTCTCACTAGAGAGGGGAAGACTCTTTCTCCATCTCTTGAGAGTGGGCTGGCCCCGCAAATTATTTGGCTGAGTAAGTAGCCCATGACCGAAGAGAGTATAAGGTGTCAAGTCAGGCCTCAAGGGTCTTCTTGTGTTTCCACTGATGATCTTATACTTCCTCTATCTTCGTGGCTAGCCTACTGGAGGATAAGAGATCATGTGGAGCAGAGCAGTCACCCAATAGCCAGCCAGCCATCCTGTGTGCAAACCCAGCCGAGATTAGCAGAGCCACTTGTTCTAGTAGCAGCTGAGTCCATACACATTAGCAGTACGTAGTTATTATTTAGGCTAGTGGTGTTTTGTATTGTTGGTTATCTACCATTATTGTAGTAGTAGATAACTAATAATTCCCCTGGCTGGTTTGGCTCAGTGGATTGAGCATCGGCCTGCGAGCTAAGTGTCGCTGGTTCGATCTTCCAGTCAGGGCACATCAGAGAAGGAAAACTCTGACTCCAAAAAACCTCCGCTGCCTTGCGGCATACCTCTTCAGGGGAAAGGCTAAGGGAGTAAACCCCGACAGAAAATCCGGAGCCGGAGTCCCTAAGGAGGTTTGACGTTGTAGTCAACACCGGCAACTCCTGCGGCGCACCTGAAGCCAAGCTGTATTGACTCCGTCTTTCCCTTGGACCCTTCAGCTGCGAAGAGAGGGGGGGTCTGCTGCATGGGCAACAGCAGACCCTCCATATCACCCTGCCCAGGCTCTGTAGCTTCAGCTTCACTGGAGAGGACACTCCAGCGTCATCGCAAGATGTCGATTCAACACGGGAGGAGACAGATACCGTGTCACTCCCGAGTCGGACTGCACAACCATTCTCGGCGGTGCAGATAGACTCTTAAGAAGCTACACCATCGTCTCTCGAGACAGACGGCTGCCGACGACGAGATAACTAATCAGCATAAAATGGATTGGGCTTACAATGAAGACTAAAAATATCTGCCTGTTTGGGGTGGGGTAGAAGGAATATAGATTTATACTTGAAAATTAATTGTACATCCTCTGACATAAATATACACAATTGGCTTGTTTAATATCAGTAAAAGTGGATTATATCTAACTTTAATTTAGCATTCCTGGAGCTTCAGGTCTTAAAAGCTTTCTTAAGAAAAATTACATATTATCAGTTAATTATATCTGTTGGGATTTATCACTCCTCTACATTCTCACTTCAGTATCAATAAAACATTTTCACTAGAAAATTTTACCCTTTTTCTTAGTCACTTGAAAAGAACTTGTTTCCTTTTTTTTTCACATATCAGTCAGAGTCAGTGCAGAAAGATGGCGGCACACACAAATGAAGGCAATTTGAAGGGGGTTTAATAAATGGACCATTTATATAGGTTTGTATGAACTAACCCACAGGTAACATACAGAATTTAACACTAGAAATACTGGGACTGTTACTACTCTGGGTTGAAGGCGCAGGATAGATAGTTGGTTCTTGCAACCTAAGAGAAGAAAGGCCTTTGCAGAGCTTGCAGGTAGAGAGCTGTGAGATTAAAATTCCCAAACTCCTTTCCCTTCTTCAATATGCTTCCTAGAATCTGTTAGCCAAAGCCAGTTTGTGGGCACAGAGTCCATTGATATAGTTAATATAGGGAGGCTTCAGATGCCAAGGTGGGGAAGGATGGAGGTTAACCTGGAGGGGCCGATGTGAGAGCATCAGGGTACATAGGCTTCATGTGTCTTGTCTACTTGACTGGAACAGTATACTGGGTAATATTGCTTTAAACAGGGGGGCTCACTAAACTTCAAAGGGGCTGTTGCAATGAACCCAGGACCATGGATTTACTTGTCTTACTACAGCATCTACAAGCTACTGAAAATTCACTACCCTTTTGAAGGCACTGCTGAGATAAAAGATTGGAAGGGATAACTCATATGGGTGTGTTGTCATCTTCCAAGATGCAGTAAAAATACTACATCAAAAGTTATTATCTATCTTCCTATACAGATAGAACTCATGGGTCTGAACAGCTAGGTCTGAATACAGGAGTGGCACAAATTCCCCTGCTCCCAATAATTGCTCCCTGTCTTAAAAATGTAGTTACTTATCAGGGTGATTAGGAAATGAGGAAAGGAATATGCCCCCCCCCCCCCTTATTTTTAAGGGTGACTTAAAGGATTACTTGATATTGACTCTTTTCTGGTTCTAGTTCCTGAAAAGTACAGAATGGTCAGACAATTGGGTTAGGGGTATAGAAGGCCAAGTAAATAATAGACTTTTTCTGGAATTTACTTTATGATGGAGTTATTTGGTCTCTGAACACATCCATTGGCTATTTTTCCATTTCTTAAATGTATAGTTTTGTATAAACACACTTAGCAAAAAGCTAAATTCTTATATTGGTTCTCTGGCAAATCTGGAGTGATTGCTATTATAGAACCAGTTGAATGGAAGCCACTAGATCTGCTTCTACCTAGAATACTAGTTAATAATTTCTAGAGTGTCTGCAGAGACTAGTGTCACTTTCATGGACTTAAAGTGTGCAGATAGTGATTTCTACCAAATTCCCATTCTAATAACCTATTTGGTCTATGCAAAAAAATATGGACTTTGGAGAATGACAATGGATTATCATCAGCTTTATCATGTAGTTACTCTAGTTACATATGGTGCTCTAGATTTGTTTATTTTTACCAGTTTTTGTATCTAGCATGTAATTATTGATCTGGAGAACTTGTTTTTTGTCTATAACTTTAGTAAAGGTCCCCCAAATAGTGAGTTTCAATTTTTCTGTCCATTCACTGACCTACCTCAGAGCTTTCCAAATTCTTCAGCTTTCCTTCATCATTTAGTCTGCAAGGACAACTACTACCTCTTCATTCCATAAAAGTTAATTTTAGTCCACTATATTGACAACATGCAATTGGTCCTGGTGATCAGGAAACTGTTCTTATAGCTGCTAAATACAGCTATCACACATATACATATTTTAACATTTTTATAAAACACATATGCATCGGAGGGCAAAACATATCCTTGAAAATGCTGAGGCCTGCTTCCTTGGTTAAATTTTCAAGGTTCCAGTTGTTCAAACATGTTTTATATCTCTTCCAAGATGAGATACAAGTCATTGTCTCTGATCTGTCCCAAAAGCAAGGAAGAGGAGAAACAGATAATGGGGATCTAGAAGTTGTTGGCAGCATATTCCTCCTTCTGCTATGCTTTGACCCATTTACCAAACAATGCAAAAAGTTGATAATTTTTTTTTCCAGAGCAAAAGAAGGATCTATAACAGAACCAACCTGCCATGCAAACTGCTCCACCATTTGGGCCACATGACTCAGATAAAATGGAGCTTGGAAATATCTGGGCCAGAGAGGGAAGTCCTGTGGAGCCTTTGGAACCTTTAGGATTTTAGAGAAAAGTGATACTATACTTTGAAGGTAACATTCTCTTTAGAGAGAATAGTTCTCTAATGCAGAAGGGCAGACCTCAATCCAGAGCTATAAGAATCTGTGCTGCATTTCTTCTGCTGGGGCTTACCAGATATTATAGATAGCATCATTATCCATGACTGATACACCAGCATCAAATCTGTGCAGCCATATAGGATAAGGTGTGGGACAACTTGTACTTCATCTTGTTCCTGTGCAAAACCCTTTCTTGTTCTGTGTTCCATTTGAAAGTCTCATCCATTTCAACCATTTGTGTCCCTCGATAAAAAGGTTGGAATAGTATTTATAAATACAATATATCCTCTCTTCAGAATCTAAAGAGGCCCACCATGTTTTGTATCACTTTCTTAATGATTAGAATGAAGAGGTAAATAACTTGTTCTTTATCTTAATTAAAATATACTGGACCCTTGTAATCATCTAGATATAGCGGCTTCTTATATCTTTCTGAAGTTTTTATTACCCTATGGTATGTATGAGACTTACTATGGCACCTAAATTATTTTGCACTTTCTGTTTAACAGGCACATTTAGCATAATCCTATTAACATTATAGATTAATGTGATTGAGGGGTATCAGTGCAATTGAGATTACTGTATGATATAACATGAGAGACAGCAGAAAAGTTGCCTGATCCTAGGGAAAAATAATAAATGTACACTGCTATTTTTGCCATGTTAAATGATTTAGATTTTATATTGTATTAGTTTTCTCTCACTGTGAAACAAATTACAACAATACTTTGTAGCTGTAAAGAACAGTCTTCAGTTATTATCTCAGTTTCGTAGGCCTGTAGGTCTAAAGCCCAGGATCTGTTTTGCTGGGTTCTCTGCTCAGAGTCTTACTCTTAAGGTATTGGCTGGGCTGCATGATTACTGGACTCTGAGGAAAAACTCCTTTCCAACATCACTCACGCTGTTGGTAGCATCCAGTTCTTTGGGGCTGTAAGACCCATCTTCTCATCTTCCAGTTTCCTGTTTCCTTGACAGCTGGGTCTCAGCTCTTAAAGACCGCCCACACTTCTTGCCACGTGGCTCTCTCTCTCTCTTCAAAAACAAATGAAGACTCTCTTCATAGAATTTTAGTGCAGAAGTACCCTAGAAATAGCCTTCATCACTTAAAGGAAGAAATGGAGAAAACTTTTCATATACACGTGTGGTGATTTTGTGGGATATTTCCTCAAGGAAAACTAGATGCCACTTAAACTATTGGAATTTGGGTTGTACCATAATATTCCATTTCAATGGATGACATCAACCGTCTTCTTGTGATTTCTCAATTATATTTTTAATTGAGATGTAATTGACATATAGCACATGAGTTTTGGATGTACAACATAAAAGTTTTATACTTGTATATATTATAAAATGATCACCATGATAAATCTAGTTAACATCCATTATCATGCATAGTTGCAAAAATGTTTTTATGATGAGGACTTTTAAGATCTACTTTCTCAGCAACTTTAAAATATTCAATATAATATTATTAACTATAGTGATTATGCTGTACATTATATCCCTATTCAGAGAAGGAAAACTCTGACTCCAAAAAACCTCCGCTGCCTTGCGGCATACCTCTTCAGGGGAAAGGCTAAGGGAGTAAACCCCGACAGAAAATCCGGAGCCGGAGTCCCTAAGGCGGTTTGACGTTGTAGTCAACACCGGCAACTCCTGCGGCGCACCTGAAGCCAAGCTGTATTGACTCCGTCTTTCCCTTGGACCCTTCAGCTGTGAAGAGAGGGTGGGTCTGCTGCATGGGCAACAGCAGACCCTCCATATCACCCTGCCCAGGCTCTGTAGCTTCAGCTTCACTGGAGAGGACACTCCAGCGTCATCGCAAGATGTCGATTCAACACGGGAGGAGACAGATACCGTGTCACTCCCGAGTCGGACTGCATAACCATTCTCGGCGGTGCAGATAGACTCTTAAGAAGCTACACCATCGTCTCTCGAGACGGACGGCTGCCGACGATATCCCTATTGTTTATTCATTTTATAACTTTTTATATAAGTTCTTGATTATTCTTAAATTCTAAAAATCAAGCAATATGACATTCTCCTCTTTGTCTGTCATGCCCCTAAGAACATCATAATCTACTAGCTGTCACCATAGATTCCAGTGGCTAAAACATACTGATAACGACTCAGGCTTTTTTTTTTTTTACACCCACAAAAGGAATTAAATCATTTTACCTCTCAAAGATAAGCTTTGCCAAGTGGCCACTGCCAACTATGTTTCCTCCATCCCTCCTTCCTTCCCTCCCTCCCTTCCTTCCTTTTATGACCATCTTTACAGTATGGAAATAGACATCAGTTTGGCAAAAATTTGCATTCTTCCCTTTGCTCCTAGGACCAAACTTGGATGAGTAGCATCCTTGTAAGCCAACAGTCAAGGAAGTTGTTCTTGGTGTTTCCAAACCAAAGAATCTATTTATTGCTGTCCAAGTATTTAACTCATTGTACATTGAAAGATGAGAAGCATATGTATTTTTCTTTCCAACAAGGATAAATTATACATCATGCCAAAAATCTTTAATAGTATCAGGTTGTGGCTTATTAGCTGTTGCCTCAATGTTCGCTGCACAAAAAACTGAGTCATCCTATTTTGGACCCTCACATAACCATATAGAAAATATGCAAATATCTTTTAAAAATTCTTTCCAAAACTTACTTTATTATCTCAGTATAGAAACAAATTCTATGTATCTTTCTAAGTATTCACAAATGTTTATTTAATTAAATAATTAGTAGTTATAATCATTCACTGTTTAATGCAGAAAGAAGTGTATGATTTTATTTACTTGTCCTTTTTTTGACATAAAAACTTATTTACATAATTTTCTATGTACCTATTTTTATTAAAATTATATAAAATCTGTCATGCTCCTGTTGATGCTTTCCCCATCCTTATATATTCAAACATAATAATCTACCAAGCCATATTTCTCCATGGAGAACTCACCTGGACACATTCTTGGAACATTTTCTGCTTTCATATGAACTGTTTTCTCTTCAAGAATCCTTAAAGTGGTCATTGTGGACCTCTTCCTGATGACTTTCTTTTGTTAAATCCCTTGTTTGCTATCCATCTTCCATTTCTTTGGTTTGCTTCTTTTAGGTTGATTTGTAACATGACATGCGTGGAAAGTAAATATTTTACAATTTTAAATGATCTAATCGCTGCTGTCTTAAACAACTTTTGAGGCAGCACTTTTCAGAAAGGACTGAGAAATATATATCTATATAAAATTTTCTATCAACCCCTCTCCCATTTTCAAACTTATAGCTCATCTTGCTTTTCCTTGGAACTGAATGCCTTCCAAAGCCAAATCAAGTAGCCTCACTTGAGGACTGGCCTCTGAATGAACTTGAGGTTTCTCATCTCTCAAAGTATTTCCATTTTATCACCTTGCTGACTTCCAAATACCTTCTGAAATCTTTTGTTCACTGATGCTTTGCTCCTACTTATTTTGTTTTTGAGGATCTGTGCATTTTTAAATTTCATTTTAAAAGAATTTTGGGAATAAGAAGATATGTATACATGGCTTAGTTACTGTGTTTAACTAGAAAATTTTCTTTAATTTTTATTGATTATCTTCTAATCTCTACACAATTTCTATCTCCACACAGAATCATGAACTCAGGATTATAACCATGCTTAATGATCACAAGCTCATGGAATGTTAGTGGTAAAACAGATCTTACAGATTTCTGGTACAATCCACTTTTTTAATCTAAGGACCCACAGGCCAATTTCATGCAAGTAATAGCAAAGCTGGGAGTAAAACATATATTCTGGCCTATTCTTTCTGTTCTTCATGCTTTTTGTCTCTGATCAAATATTTTTTGAGAACCACGTATTGTACTACATGCTGAAGAAGAAGTTGGGATAAGTAATTGTCTGCCTAGGGAGTTCAATGTCTGTCGGGCAGTGGGTCAGTTGTGAAGAGGAACATTCGGAATTACTAAGAGCATATCAAATATTATAACTTCATATTTAAGGAACTTAAAAAGAAATAGTTGTCATAAGACAAACAACAGCTAAAGTTTAACAGAAATTCTTGTCTGGTTGGGGGATGTAAATCAATAATTTGTAACTGGAATTTTCATTATTAGAATACCCTGGTGCTGTTAAAGGATAGCTAAGTTTAATTTATCACAAAGAAGGTAGATAACAATGTTAAGAAACAGTGTTATATATAATGTGCAGGTCTTAAAAAATCACTCTTGTGTTCCTTTCTGTAAAAAGCTTTTGCTTAAGCTTAATCATCTTGGCTAAGCAAAGAGTTCTTGTTCTGAAATAAAGTTGGTTTTCCAGCTCCTAAGACGTGCTTTGCTGTCTCACATGGTCTTTTCTCAAGGCTTCTATAATGTGGTGCTTGGTTGTTGCCACAGGACTTTAATTACTAATCACGGGTTGCTTTAGTTTCTGGTTGTTACCTTCAGAACAACTGCTGGCGACAGTCATTTCTTGTTTCAATAATATGGTAAGTTAGATTTTTATTCTTTTGGGGGGCTATGTTCCTTCCACTGACTTGATGTTTGCAGTGGCCTGTGGAAATGGGAAGATCATTTAAAGTAGCTTCATAAGTAAAGCCCCTCTTTTGTTAGAGTGCATAGTGTATGACCGTTTTCCCTTAATACCAATGAATAGTCCCCAGAGAAAAGAATCTCCTGCTATTGCTACCTACCTATTTCATGTCTGATGTCAGGTGTGGTACATTACGAACATTATATTAAATTTAGGGTACGAAATATGATCTTTGTGAAAGAGTGAGCAAAGATGGTAATGAGAAATAGAGGCAACTTTTATTATGTGTGCACAGAGACTAAATGTTTACTTGCCACTTATTATTTGTATTGGAAAATAAGAAAAGAGAAAAGAATAAACAATTTAAGTTATTAAACTAGTTTGAGCTTTTATTTGTGATTTCTATCCTTAGGTTTAAATAATTCATACTGTCTTTTGTCTTAGTAATTTGATACTGATAGTGCAAACACTTTATGCTTTTTTTCAAATGCAGTAATCTATTTTTTAATGTCAGTTATGTTATAATTTTAATATAGTTAACTGGATAAAAGAAGGACCCAAATTCTATCTGCTATATACATTAATTAGAAAATATTCCAAATAACTAATACCTGAGAAAATATTTGGTGCATAGCTTATTTATAAATTTGGTAGAGTCTATAGTCTTTAAAATTGACAGAACAATAAGAACAATTGGAAACTTGTTTGGAACTAAACACAACTCTCATTTTTAATGATTCTTGTGGAACATCTATTGTGGTTTATAATTCCTGTACTTATAAGAACTCTTTCTTCCAATTTACAAAGTCAGGTGAGGCATGGTTTGTTAGCATATCTCTAATTAGTAAGATTGATTTAAAAAATTCATTAAAATTTGATTTTAAGAAGTCAAATAAGATTAAAAACACCTAAGAAATTAAAAATCAAGTACAAATATTCATCTGATCTGTCTGAGCAATAACATCTATTGTCAGTTATTATGCCATTATTTCTAGAACATAGATGTGATTAAGGAATTTAAAAAATGTACATGAACTTGTATCTTCAATGTAATGCTGTGATATTAAATTTAAAAAACTTTACTAAGTTGTTTTAAAATTATCCTGTGATTAACCTGTGTTTTTTATTTTCAGAGTTCATACTGTAAAAAAACTTTAGAAAATATTGAAATTAACTTTGAAATAAAAAAAGGTACAATAATATTCTGCATGCTCTTCTTAAATCAATGTGTCTGAATGTTGGGAGACTTAAGCAGTAAAGTGGCCTTCATCCCAGCATTTTGTAAAACTAACTCCTGCGAAAGAATCACCAATGTCTCAGAGGCTGACAGCATCTTGCTGGGTCTGGTTAACTTGTGTAGTTAATAGACATGTTGGGGTGATTCATGAACTTCTCATTATTTTAACAGAGATCAGGTTTTTTGTCAATATAATTGTCAGATGATGAAAGTGGTGCTTTTAGGGTTCATTTGTATGACTGAATAATGTCTACACATTTTCCATGAATTTTAACATCTCACACTTTTGAAAACAGTTTATATATTTTTAAACTTTAAAAGATCTATAGAATCTTTATGAATTAAAAGAATACTTTAAAATTTGTGAAAGCAGTAGACCAAGGCTTTGGTCCAATTTCCATCTACAGATGATTTAGAAACAAAGTAAACACAAGGGGTGAGAAACCTGATGAAATTAATTCAAAGAGAGCTTTTACTTGCCCATACAATTGTGATCTACTGGCTTGAAACACTTACTGTGTTTTGTCTGTCAGTGGGCTACTGCTCTTCCTTCTCCTTCTCAAACCTGGGGAGAAATCTTCCGGACAGTGACTGCCTTGCCAGCGGCTGTCTCAGAGTGTCTGCCAATCGGAAGCGAGAGCAGAAGAAAGGCACAGGGAGCAAGTAGACATTTCATCTGGCTTCTGACAGTGCCACCGGCATTACAGCAAGCAGTGACTCCACGTTGTCACTTGCAGTGCCACCAACAGTGCCTCTAAGTAGCAAAAAATGGCTCAGCCTATATGAAAAAACATTGCATTCGAACATGTTTTTTAAAGTGGCCATATGCATCACTCCTTCTAGGAATTAAATTTGTTCTCTGTCGGAAGTCATTTAAAAAAAATTCCTTAAAAATAATATTCAAACATCAAAACCAACAAGAAAACCCATTAATTTGCAGTTTATGTATTTCTTATAAAGATAGGGAAAGTTGTTTAAAATAAAGAATGGTTGCTTGTGGAATGTTTTTCACTATATTAAATTATCTTTATCCCCTCCTTTAAAGTGTAGCCTAGCATTTCTTCACTTATCCTTTCCCCCACTGCTTTGAAACAGAAGCTCATAGGAACTCAATGTACGTGGGATAGGGTAGCAAAGCATTTCCTGAGATTAGCAGAAATCTATTTCTTCTTAATATCATTAACTATGTGGAAATTCGATCATCATAGAACTAATGTTTCCTTAATACTTTATAGGTTGTCTATTAAAGGCCTTTAAAATGACTGTTCCAAAACATTTTAAGCATACAGAGCAAGTCAAAATACCAAACTGCTGAGGAGGTGAAGGTAGGCAGAATTTTAGAATGTTTTTAGACTAAAAGGAATGCAAATAAAAATAAATAAAGGCTATATTACTTTCCTATTGCTGCCCTAACAAAACACACTTAGAGGTTTAAAATGATACAAACATATTACCTTACAGTTCTGGAGGTCATACATCCAAAACCAGTTTCACTGGGCTGAAATCAAGGTGTTGGCAGAACTGTATTCTTTTTATTTATTTTTTATTTTTTTCCTACATAAGTTGGTGGTCACTTCATTTATAGAATCTTTAAAACAAGTACATTTTTAGTTAACTAAGGTGAATAAAGGCACAGCTAAAAACTTGTCCAAAAAAGAAAAAAATGTCCAGTTCTGGGTAATAGTGAACTCAAAAGCCCCTTCTAATTTAAAACTTCCCCTGTCCTGGATAAAGCCTACTTCAGGTTGAGAACTGTGAAGCCAGGAGGATAATTAGTTTTTTGTTACTTCTTCAGTGTTTTTTCTACCTTCTTCCCACCATCTGGAGAGAGTTTGGGACCCCTGCATGGATAGAGCACCAGGTGATCTGCAATTAGAGGGAAGGCACAGAATATTTAATTTAAAGGATGCAACTCTAAACATTATTCGGGCCCCTGGGGCCCCAGTTTGCATGCCTATGGGTTTCCTGGAGGTCCCCTGCCACTGATAAGTCTCTCACCGGAGAAGCCAGGAGGCCATGGTGGGAGCTGTCCCTGCCTGGGGACAACAACAGCAGGAGGAGAGATGGTTGCCTAGGAGCTGCCTACACTTTCAGTTTGGCACAGAATTACTCTGCGCACTGCGGACTACAGAGAAGCAGCTGGATTGGGTCGTTCTGAGAGGAACCCCCATCCAAACAGACAATCTAGGGGGAGGCTGGGGTCTAGGAAGTGAGTCTAACAGTTGAATGAACCTCTCTCTGGGAACCTGAATCTAAGTGGGAAATCAGAAGCAGACACCTGAAAAATATGTCATGTGTCTCCAAAAATTGTCAGGTGAGAGACTTGTATTCCTTTTATTTATTTATTTATTTTTTTTAAGCTTTTGTTTATTTTTTAGAGAGAGGGGAAGGGAGGGAGAAAGAAAGGGAGAGAAACATCGATCAGCTGCCTTTTGCAGCCCCCCAGGCAGGGACCTGGTTGCGGGCCGTAACTTGGAATCAAACCAGCGACTTTTTGGCTCCCAGGCCAACACTCAATCCATTGAACCTCACCAACCGGGGCAAGTTCAGTTTTTTTTTTTTTTTTCAGATTTAATGTGTTTTATTGATTAAAATATTACATTTGTGCCACTTTCCCTTCCCTCTGCTCCCCTCCACCCGGTGGCCCCCTCCCTCCAGTTGTCCCCCCCTTTTAGATTATGTCCATTAGTTGTGCTTACAGTTCCTCCCAACCTCTCTCCGTCTATTCCATTCCCTCCTACCATGATCCCCAATTCCTATATCATCTCCCTCCCTCTCCCCACTCCCCTTCCCTGTTGGCCTCCCCCCACTATGTTTCCCTTACCCACAGTTCCTTTTCCACTCTCGTTGCCTGTTTCGTTTGCCTTTGTTTCATCTCCCTAGCTTCTGTTTTTTAAACCAGTCCCTTTAACTTCTCGTATAACAGTGGTTTGGATCTAATGAACTCTTTCAGTTTTATTTTGTCCTGGAAACACTTTCTCTGTCCTTCTATTCTGAATGACAATTTCGCTGGATAGAGTATTCGTGGTTGTAGGTTTTGGATTTTCATTACTTTGAATATTTCTTGCCAGTCCCTTCTTGTCTGTAGGGTTTCCCTTGAGAAGTCAGCTGATAGTCTAATTGGGACCCCTTTGTACATAATTCTTTTCTTCTCTCTTGCTGCTTTTAAGATTCTCTCTTTATCTTTAATTTTTGACATTTTGATTATAATGTGTCTTGGAGTGGTTCTCCCTGGGTCCAGTCTCTTGGGAACTCTCCTTGCTTCCTGGACCTGCAAGTCTATTCCCTTCCCCAAGTCTGGGAAGTTCTCCTTTATTATATTTTCACTCAATTTTTCAAGTTCTAGTTCATCTTCCTCATTCTCTGGCAAACCAATGATTCTTATGTTGGGCCTTTTATAGCTGTCCCAGAGGTTTCTGATCCTCTCATTGTTGCTTGCCATTTCCTCTCGCTGCATTGGTTGACTGCTTGTTCCTTCTCCATATTCCAGTTTGTTGAAATGGACTCTGGATTCCTCACCATCTGTCTCGTATGTGGTTTTGTTCCTTTCGTTATGAAAGTTTTTCGCTTCTTTCATATCTTTTTCCTGCTCTTTTGTGAATTCTGTAAGCCACCTGATAACAATGGCCCAGAACTGAGCCTCTGACAGGTTTCTTATCTGTTCATCTGTCAGGTTCTCTATCTGCTGTCTGGTGAGTTGTGCCACCGGGATCTCTATATTTGTCTGCCACATTTTGACAGATGCGTTTTGTTTTCCTGGGCCGGCTGTCGGGGGCAGTGCCTGCGTACGCGTCACAAATCAGCGACCGCCGGCGCCTGCCTGTCCGCGACCTATTTCGCAGCCCTGTGGTGCTTTCTGTGTGGGCGGGGGTCCAAGATGGATTCACACAGTTATTCAGCTAGGAGACCGGGATCCGTCCTCCCGTCCCCCTGGGCCTCACTGTTCAAGGCGATGCTGCGGCTGCTCCCCAGCGCCGGAGTCGGGCACGCCAGGGGCTTGATTGGAGTCGCGCATGCCAGGGGCTTGATTGCCTCCAGGATTTTTCGCCACCCCGCCCCGCCGCTCCGCAAACAGCTTTGCCTTCTTTAACTCTTACCTGCCCAAATGGCACCGCTGGTTTATAACTTCATATGTTGGGCTTCCGTGTAGCTTTATTTTCTGGAATTTCTAGTTATCCTTTGTTTTGAAGTAGTTGTATTCCACTATAGTTGTAGAGGGAGACCTAGCGTGTCCGTCTAAGCCTCCATCTTGGCCGGAAGTCCGACTTGTATTCCTTTTAGTTGCTCTAGGGAGGAAAGGGATTTTATTGCCTTTTCCAGCTTCTAGAGGCCACCTGCAGTCTTTGCCTTGTAGCCCCTTCCTCCATCCTCAATTCCAGCAGGATAGTATCTTCTATCCTCTAATAATTCTTTTATCTTAATTGTTATTCAGATGTCTATATTCTTATTTATAAAAAGATACAGAAAAATCATAAGAAATATATGCAAATCACAAAACTATATAATGACTTCTGAAAGGTTGGGGAATATTTTAGCCAGTCCTAGTGCCTTCAATTTGTAAGAACGACCCTGAAATTTCCTCAGGGCTAGTGAAGAATTTGTTGTGGATTTTCCCTGCTGTATAAGAGAGTGAATAATGTACCTGACTTGTATTCCCTCACTGTTATGACTGCACTGTTGCCTGACTTCCAGACTATGGTTTTTTATGTCTAAAGACTTGCTGTGATTACAGAAGAACTCTGGCTTGCACGGAGCAGACTGAATGTGCCATAGGTTCAGATCTCAAACAATGGTTAACAGGAAATAGCATATAACTCTTCTGTTCTCTCACCCTCCAGATGGAATAGCTCTGGCCTCCCAGCTTTCTCTAGTTAAACTCCAGGAATCACCAGCAGGAGCTGGCTTCAAAATAAATCTTACCTTGTTTTCTCCTTTTCTATATTTATCTGATTTATCATCCCTGCACTTATTATTATTATTATTATTATTATTTTATGTTCCAGATAACTAATATGTGCTCAAAACTTTGTCTTGGGACTGCTTCTGGATGAATCCAAACAGAGCTATAATTAGGACACCGAACTTCCTCTGCCTGAAAGGCCCATTTTTGCCTTGAATTTTAAATTATGGGATTGGCAGATGACTTGTGTTGAGGTGCTGTGATAGTACTTAAGTTAAATACAGAAATTTCTTCCTGGGTTTAAGTATTGATCTAAGGGTCAGGTACTTTAAATTTTAGAGTTGGAAGTTGATATAGACGTTATAATTCTGCAAGCACACCCCTTTATTTTATACACTAGGAAATTGTGTTCCAGGAAAGGCAAGGGTGGGAAGTAGTTAACAATAAACCACATATATGTTGATGTATGTAGTTAGCACTCTTAATAGGTAATATTTATATAGCTTTCTCCTCACTTCTTCTCAGTACCTTGAAGGTGATTTTGTGTGTGTGTGTGTGTGAATGCATAAGTTCTCAATATTTCAAAATTGGATCTCATAGACCAAAGACTTCAAAATGTCTACCAATTTATTCCCTGGATGCTCATGTCTAATAACTGCACTTTCAAGTTCATCAGACACCCAGCTTTAACACATTAATGACTAAACCAGTCAACTTATCCAGCCCATCTTCTTTGCGTGTCGTGTTACTCCTTTTTTCCACATCCATCTAATATCTGTCTCCACTGCCACTGTCTAAATAAAGCCACTAGCCAACCTCCTGATAGGTCTTCTTGCTTCTTGTCTTACCCCTCCAATTGGTTCTGCACAGAGCAGCTGTAAAGACACTTAAATGAGTCAAATTTATAATGTTCAGTTGCTTACTACTCTTTACTGGTTGTTCATCAGCCTCTGGATACAACACCAAAATTTTTAGCACAGGGACCAAGAAAAATTTTAGTCTCTTTTTTCTTTTAGATAAGTAATATAAAGTATGTATTAGATTAAATGATTTCAAAGAAGGAGTAAATAAATACAACAGACTGAGAAGAGCTAACTGCAAGAGAAACGTCCTTGAGAAAGCTGGACAGAAAAATATACAGAGAATATCAATGGACAAAAATGAGGGAAGTGGTGGATTTTAACAGGAGCGGAGGTAGAGCGTATAGACAGAAATATTTGAGTAAAAGCTATTTGGTTGTAAGTCCTGGAAAATGACATATTTTCTCACCTTCAACATTTTGTACCTGCAGTTCCAAATGCCAGAGCAAAGATCCACCTTTCCTTCACCCAGAAAATTTCAACTTATTTTTTCTGGTTTCTGAGTCTTATGTACTTTTCCCAGGCAACCTTTTCTGACCTTCAAAATGTTTGCGCCCTCATCCCTGTGTGCATCATAGCATGTGCTTATGTGGTTGGTGGTGTGACATTGACTTCTGTCATTCCCAATGTGAGCTCTCTATCCTATCTGTAAGGATCATGTCCTTTTCACCATTGTATTACTCTGTGCGACATATGTAGATACAAGTAAGTGTAGTAATGTTACAGAACCCCTGGGCTGCTCCAATTGAAAACAAACCCACAGGATCTTTAGTTAGGGGCCCAAATGCCCGCCACCAAATTATAACTCTCAATACCAGAGTTTAGCGAAAAGAAAAAGAATTGTTTATTTAACAGTTATATAGATTTAGTTATTTGCGGATTTCTGTTGTTAAGTCTTATGTTCTTTAAAACACCCATAAACACATATCCTTGCCTCCCCTCTACCAAACCAGGCTAGCTTTAGAAAAGTCAGAGAAACCCTTTCCCTACTTTCCAAACACAGTTCAGCTTTACCAGTAGCTGGCAATCATTCAATCCTGACTGGGGAGACCTCATCTGTGTTATTGGGTCCACCAGCTTTTAATCCAGAACCTCGTGGATTCTTGGCCTCCTTGTAAACTGCATAGTTAGTCCTTTTGTAATCCACATGGTCAGTCTGTTCCTTTTCAAAGCAGCAAGGTATGTCCCTTCCTTAAAACTGCATCGTCAGTCCCACTTAAATTCACATAGTCAGCCTCAGCCTCAGTCCAATTCGCACAGTCAGCCTCAGCCTCAGTCCAATTCGCACAGTCAGCCTGGCTAAAATGTCTGCTGCTTATTTTTAAATCCCTGACTACGTCCTCTGATGCAGTGGGTGCGGTAACCAGTTCTGACCATTCACAGAACCTCACGCAGTATCTGTGTGCTTTCTGCATACCTTCCCCTGGTCCAAGACCCCTCCCATCTACCTGAGGCTTTGGATGCATTAAAGCCATTTTGCATAAAAAAGACACTAGCCACCAGCCTCAGGCATGTGGAGGCATTCTAAAAGCTGCTTCCTTCTCCCCATCCCCCAGCCACAAACTCTGGGGTTTTTTGGAACACCCCTGTTTCTGTAACAGTAATTGATTGGATTTATATACCAGGAAATAGAAGAAATATATGTTCTTGTTGGTAATAGAGTTGGTGAGGCATGCTTGTCGTAAATGTTTTTCTTACAAGATGAAGGTTGGCAATAAATGGTAGAATAGAGAGACAGGAAGACACATAAAAGGAGAGCAATACCAAATTTTCTGATATAACTTCCTTTCCAATATGGCTTGCAGGTCTATTGCTGATATTTTGTCTCAGTTCCAAGAAAATCCCATTATAAGACGTTTTGACTGTAGCAAAATGGGTCTTAGGAGGTGGGGGGCAGTTCCTCTTTAAACTGTGCTGTTTAAAGCTTAATTATGAAAAGTAAATTGTCCTCAGGACTGCAGCTGAGCTAGTTCAGCTGTCCTAACATGGTCTTTTGACCTCAGCCTCTCTGCAACTGCTTGGAATGTATTGGTTTTTAATTACCAGGCAGAGAAACGTATATTAGATGTCAATGAGACTTGCCAAGAATGGCTGTTGACAGCAGAAACAAAGATCTATCCCAAGAGGTCAGTGCAAAGCAGCTGGGCTCATTTTTTCTATTTTAAGTGTAGTAACGCCTGCAATTGTTCCGTGACTCCATATTTGATTCTTCTTCCTTGTCAGAATCTCCATGAATAGCTCCCCTCAGAGCTCTCAAGCTAGTAAATGTGTGGGGATTGCTCTGTGGTTTGTTCAGAAGTGGCAGGAATTAGGAAAGGAATTCAAACTCTCTGTCTGGTTACTTTTCCTTCTTAGGGCCCAGTCTTCCCAACTTGCACAAGAGTGTAACATGATTGATTGTTTAACTCATGGAACCCTGTCATGCACCAATATTCTTCAGGTGAGTCATATCTCTTATCAGAATCTCATACAACTTTCATATTTTACTCCATATATTGAGTTGCCAGTTACTACATTTTTTATACCAAAATGGCTGCTTGTCCACTTATTAAACTAAAAATCCCGAGAAAGCAAACACAACCAAGTTTTTACCATGTAAAAAGTCTCACATTATTTCCCATTACACACACCAAACACACATATTAGTGTATAATAATTTCTTTGGGGAGCAATAAAATACTTTTTTAAACGCACTGATATTCTGCTATAAAAACAACAAATTATCAAGCATTCAATAGACTACCAATTTGCCCTCTTCTTCCCCCTTACTTTAGAAATATTATTTCAGATTATTCCAGAGGTTAACCTTATAAAATTTTATTTTATGAATTACACCTGCAGCAAATATCTACTGTCTACTATACAAAAGATGATATTAATGCATGCACTGTTTATTCCATTTATCTTCTCTTCTACCTCTCTGCATTATTTAATTATTGTAAAAGTTATTCAATACTCTCAAGACAGCATCTCTTATATACACGTCTGGCACCTTTGTTTTCTGTTGCTCTGTCTCTCCACCTTCGCGGTCCCTCATCCCTCATGGTCTGTGCACATGAAGCCCTCATAGCTGGGTAGCCTAAAGTAGTCATACTTGCAGAGTGCTTCAGGTTTCAAAAGTGAGGGTTTCACGAAACAAAGTGAAAGTTGTCAGAAGAGATTGCCCTTAAGGTATGGCTGTAGACTAGGACAGCATCACATGCACCATCTACTATGAGTTCAGTCACAGAACCCATGAAGTTCAAGGAGAAAGACTAGACACAGCCCCCAATCTCATACATGCCAAAGAGTTTTTGGTGATTTTAATTTGTTGCTATTTTTTATCCTACAAATCTCCTTCTACACTTTCTGCCACATAAAGTTATTCTTCCAGTCACTTTGGTCAAAATATTGGAAACAACCTTCACTACTCTCATTCTCTCACACAGTCCCTCTCAGAAAAACCTGTCAACTATACCTTTAAAATCTATTCATAGTGTATCTACTAATTACTACTTGATCACTACTACCGTGGTATAAGATGTCAGCATCTGTGTTCTTGACAATTAAAAGTGTCTCATATTTCCTAACTGTGGCTATTGGTTTTTGTGTATAAGGAAAGATAACTTGTAGCAGCACTGCTGAATATTGTATGTCACCACAAGAGGCAGATTTGGGACAGAAATATTATAGGAAATGCTAAAGGGAATTATACAAGAAAAAGAAAATAAAGACAATGAACATTAAAATGGCAATACATTCACAACTATCAATAATTGAATCCAAATAACAAACTAAGCAAACAAGAAGAATAGGAAAGGAACCATAGATATGGAGATAATTTGGAGGGATATCAGTTGGGAGGGGAGAGGTGGGGAGGGGAAAATGAGAAGAGAAGTGCATGGATTAAGAAACATAATTTATAGGAACAAAATATATGGGGGGATGTTAAGGACAGTATAGGTAATGAATTAGCCAAAGAACTTATATGCATGACCCATGGACATGAACTAAAGGGGAGATTTCTGGAGGGAATTGGGGTACTGGGTGGAGAGGGGCAAAGGGGAAAATTGGGACAACTGTAATAGCATAATCAATAAAATATATTTTAAAAGAATGGGGACTTAGCCCATTTATTAAATTTTGGAAATATATAATAGCAAATTAATAAATGCACACTGCTAAAAATTGTGAAGTGTTCAAGTGTGTTTGAATATATTTTTACTATTCCTTTTTATATTTTATTCTAAAACTGAATCATTTAAACTTTAAAATTGTGTTTATAATTTAATTTTCTGATCAGCTCATATCACTAATCAATGTATTTGTCCTACATTTTATGAACTAATCTTTGAGGGAAGAAATCATGCTACATAATTTCATTGTATAGTCTTCTATTTCAGAATTTTAAAACATTATATGTTTATTTACAGATTTTTATTTGTATAATATAGCCATGAAAAATGGATGCCTAAAATCTTCTTTTTATTATGCCTAAAATTTGTTAAATATATTTGTATGAGAGAATCATTATACATAATATATAAAATATAACTCTATCCTTTGTCTTCATATGTTAACAAATTTTTTTTATATCTGGATGATAGATTAATTATGAAAAAGAAAGAAAATACATATTTTCAGTTTTTGTAAATATTACATTGCTTTGGTTCTGCTCTTTTTTTTTTAGAAAAACTATAGTTCTTTGAATATAAAATTGATTTTTTGCATATACACACATTCTGCATATCCTTCTGGGGCACATTCTTATTTAATGTGGATTGCAATAAGGATAATTAAAAACATCACTATTTTTGTTTGGTTACTGTAGATGCAATAAAGAGAAAGATATAACTACATTCAGGTGTTTTAAATAGAGAAACATGCCATTTGTGTTCTAAGATTGGTATTGGTGTATACTCAGTTCACACAATAATTATCATTTAATAGTTTTTTTTTCTGAAGTAATTTGCTTTATACATATAGATTAAGTGATTGTCAAGATAAAAATTATTTTTTCGATTATTCCTAAGTCAGGAAAACTGCCAGGTTTTGAGTAATTTATTAAAAATTGTTTGCAAGTGTGAAATGTTTTATGTATCTAGCATGTTCTTAACTATACAGCAAATTGGTAACTGTTACTGTAAACATATATAATGGACTGGTAGGAAAAAGTCTATTAATCTTCTTCCATATTTTTCTTATTTTGATAAATAACATTTTCTGAAACTGAACAACAAAAAAGCTTTCATTCAGAACTTGCAATATTGACTTGAAGTTGTCAAAACAGCTCAGTAGCAAGCATTGTCTCATGATGTGACAGGACAGTGCTGTCTCTTATTTTCACAGTGACTGAATCTGTAGAATTATTCTTCATGCAGAAGAGGAGTGACCCACATTAAGTGTGAAAAATGTTAATCTCCTAGTCTGGTTGTTTGTGCATTTATTAATAATTGACTACCTCTCATCTAATTTTTGGGTCAAGTGGTAGTTAGTTACTGCTGTTATCTAATTACCACTTTCTGTATAGTTCCAACTCAGATTAAGTTTTTGCCCTCTTCTTCTCAGTTGATTAATTCTTCTCCCTACATCTTCATGTAGTATGTATTGCTCACTCTAAGGCCTTTAGCTAGGTTTTCCTGAAGTTTATCCAATCATCCAATATGCATTGACTGTGAGGTCTTATGGAAAGCTGACTACAAATACACACACACACACACACACACACACACACCCCTCATTTGTTTATGAATATAGTGTTTTTTTATTATTAAGTAAAATATTGGTATTGACATTGGTATAAATGCAATGGTCCCATTTTAACTATGACTTCCACTAATTTTTTGTGTGATTGAGGCTGAGTTGCTCCACCTAAATTTCACTTTCTTCAATTATGAAATGAAGTTATAATATCTACACTTGTCTCATGGTACTTATTGTGAAGATTAATAAATATATGTCCCATGCTCAAATGTTTGTTACTCTGTGATTCTTCTTCTACTTATTATTACAAGCTTTATTAATTTCTTGGGATAATATATTATCTAGATCTAGATACAGGGATTCTTAACCATGGTCCCTGGTCTTCCAAGGGGATATGATAGAGTTTAGAATATTTAGAATCTGGTATGGAAAAAAAGTCTGTCTTATTTACACTAATCTACAAAGATAATTTTCTAATGCTAAGGAAATTTAGCATTTTTTCTATTAGAATATAAGCAAAAACTCTTAATAGTATTGACCATTGTCTGTGGTATTGGTATCAACAGGAATCCTGAATATTTTTCTACACATTATACCCATTATAAATATCTCAAATTTTCACTTATGCTCAAACTATTATCAAATTGTAATTATTTCATGTGATCTCAGTTATGTAGCTTCCAACTGACCATTTTTTGCAGCACTGTGCCTAGAGGTTAGTTAGCCACTAAAAGATGTCACGTGTTCTCACAGTGGAGTTCAGAATCTTGCAGAATTCTGATGTTCTTTCAGAGTAGTCAATCCTCATCTCATGAAACAAGCCATGGAAACTTTAATCACATCTGCAACAATACAATTTTGGGACTGGATATTTTCAAGCTGCGTAATTTTCAAACAAAGTATTGAAAATTTTGACTGTCCAACATGACATGCATATTGCCTTGTCAAAATTCACTCCAGAGCCTTGGCCGGTTGCTCGATAGGTTGGAGTATTGTCTGTCTACAGCAAAATGTTACTGATTTAATCCCCATGCCTACATTCCAGGTTCTATCTGCAGTTGGGGCATATATGGAAAACAACCCATGGATGTTTCTTTTGCGTCTCACTCATTCTCTCTCTCTTTCTTCTGTCTCTAAAGTCAGTGACCATATCCTTGGGTGAGCATTAAAAAAAAAAAAATCCACTTCAGAACTTAATGTTCTTATTTAGGAAAATTTCCAGGGAAATTAAAAAAAAAGTTATATATTCGTAAGAGGTGCTTGTCTTCCTTTTACCCAACCTAAAATGTTCTTCAATCATTTTTCCATTGACTATTAGGTACACATTTTTTGGTATTTAACTTTTACCTAGTTGAAGAAGTTCCCTGTTTGCTGAGACATTTTAAAATCATAAATTAACATTTATGTTCTATTATATTTTCCTGAATCTGAGTAAATGATGTAATTTATTTTATAACCATTTAATAAAATATATTTTACAATTGCTTTTTAAATAATTCTTGCATAACTGGTATATACTCTGATAATTAAATATAAAAATTTAAATATATTGCTAGGTTTTCATAGTTAATATTTAATTCACCTACTCACGTCTATATTTAATGTGATATTTTTGTATTGCCTTTAGTTTTGAAATTAATGTTATGTTAGCCTATAAAATAGGCTGGGTAGCAAGTTTTATGGGACAACTTGCATAAGATTGGCTTTTTCTATAAAATTTGGAAACTTACGAGTTCAGTACTTTTCATTTCATTCACACCCAAAAATTATTAACCCCATTAACAAATGAAGCTGGGAATTCTCAGTTTATCTGAAGCACTGAACTCATACTTTAATTCAGAAGGAAAGATCTCAAAAGTTCTTAATTGACTTTTTAAATAATGTATTAAGTGAGTCCTACTTATTTCATGTTCAGTGTTCAGTATCTCATTAGCAACAGAATTATGCAAATTGAAAGAAGTACAAACAGTATTACTGAAGTACTTCATTGCTTGAGGGAACTTGTTGAATGTATTAAGAGAGAAATGACAAAATTTTATCACTGTAAGTGTCAAGGTTGTTCTTAAAAGAGACACTACTTATGAAAAAGTAATTTTGAGTTAAAGTGGATAGTTATGACAATTGTCATGACTATTATTGAAATGGATTTCATTCCTTGAAGAATCTAAATTTTTTACATTGATATTATTAGTGACCCTTCCAATATGGGGACGAATGGTGTCATCATGCAAATCATTGAAGAAGAAGGAATTTAAAAATTGATGATAATGCTTTTTTTTTTTTTTGTGGCCAATAGTTAACATTTTTAAAAGTTGTTGATCAAGAGATTCAATGTATTTTAATAAAATGAAAAAAGTAAGTTATGTCATGAAAGTTGACATTCTGTGTATCAACAAATCAAACTAAAAAAGTATTTTTGAGAGTTGTTAACTTTATGCCAGTGCATGTTCAGTATACCAGCTCATAATGTTAATGTTGAGTTTGTTTTTCATTAGCAAATGTACAATGGGCAAAAGAATGGTAAAAATTGGATATGGCCACTGTACAATGTAATTGGAGTATAAAGTATAACTAAAAGAACCTTTATAAACAAAATTTACAAACAAGAAAATGTGAGAGTATTAATAGAGATTATAATAGATTATAAAATATTTAAAAGGGTATGTAATTTAGATAATTATATGGAACAGAAGAGAGATGGGTTTTAGTACATTACCATAGACTTACACTATTTTGTGTAAGGGAATCTAGGAAAGCTATTGCATTAAAAAAAAGCATGAAACTTGGAGATTGAGAAAAATTTCTACTTTAGTTCCTTATGTAATAGAGTATAGCATGAGTAAGGGTCACATGTCCTGTTGGAGTGCCTGTGCAGGCATATTGGAGTGTCATTAAATATTGTGAAGATTTTTGAAATGGGTAAAAATATTCAGTCTTTGGGATAGTAAATTCCTTTTTTGTTATCACTACCTTTCGTAGTTTCGAGATACTTCACATTCTTGTAAGTTGTGTAAAACCAACAATAACGCAAATGATTCTTGTCCATAGGTATATAGTTGTTATGTTTATAGAATGCAATGGATAGATTCATTTTACATCTATCTATGCATTCATTTCAGCATTTCTAGTTTCTCTATATGTATTATTGTTAGCATTCTCTTTGAGCCCATTCAAATAGTTACTAGTTTCATCGTTAATTCATTAGTTAAACCTTTAACGAAGCTCATTTTATAATGGTATGATAATGACTACTTTCAGAAATAATATTTTATTACTTTGGACATCATTCACTGAGATGTGCAGTGGACTCACCTGACAGAACAGGTTAACTCTGATGCCAGATAAGTGTGGCTCACGGGCAACATAAGCCAAGGCATGCCTTTTCATTGTTGCATAGGTGTGCATGAGTGACAATAGAACTTTAATTTTCCTAAATTCTATTTCTTTAGATTTCTCCCTTTCTACTAATTTTGGATTTTGTTTCTATTATTGGTTGATTTACAGGTGAAAACTTATCCCCCATTGGTGGCAGCAATAATTGTAAATTTGGTGTTATAGTCTGAACATTTGGTGATCTTTTCAACTACATTAATAGACTGTAGAGATCTATTTTTGATGGGGTGATAGATGACCGAGAATCTGGATTGAATTGTTAATCATCTTGATACTGGTGTGGTGTCCGGAGTGAGGGAAGGGCCACTGGAAACCCCTGGGGTGATGTGGGAGAGGCTGCATTCCCCAGATAAACAAGTCAGTGCAGTGCATGACAACAGATTTTCCTACCCCCAGGCAGAGATGTTGCAGGAAGAGGCCTTGCATGGACTCTGTGTGAGGCTGGGGAGGGAGGGTGATTATGGGAGGAAAAGGCCTCCTACTCCCTTCTGAAAAATGGCAAAAGAGGGAGGTGCTGACCTGCCAGTCTAGCCTGGGAAAAGGGTGGGATTGGCTGGGGAGGTGGGCCATTCTGGAGTGCATGGAATTTTGGGCCAGGAGATTTAAATAGAGAGAAAGGAAGAGTAAACATATTCTCTTTCCCCTTGTGCACCCTTCTTGGCCAGCTGCGCTGAGACTGAGTCATGTGCACTGGGCCACACCCTGGGAACACATCCCCTCGAGGAAACCCACAGGGCACTGCGGTGTCCTCTGCCACTGCATGGATGGTCCCAGACCACACACCTTCTTTTCCGCTGAGACATACACATGGACATGCAAGCGGAGTTCTTGCTGACCCTTAGGGCTAAGGCAGCCTCAGGTGCTGTGCCCCGCAGACAGAGTCCCTGCACAGCCAGTTGCATTAGTTGGTGGCAACCCCAGGCTGCCCCCCACCCCAACCTCCCAGGAGCAAGGAGCTGTGGCCTGGTGGCAGCGAGGTGAACCATGTGCGCATAGACACCAGGGAGACGCCTGAAGGCAGAGAGCCCTCCACTTAGCAGACAGGGGCTCCAGAAGGATAGATAAGATTGGAGTGGAATTTCTGTACTTGGTTTTGGGTTTCAGTCTTTTGGGGGGCAAATAGGTTTCTTCTGTGTTTTGTGGGAGAGAGGAGCTTGGAACGAGGGAGTCTCCCATTCCCCCACATGGTGCAACATTTTAATAAAGATTTTTTCCTTCCCTACCAACCTTTGTCTTTGTAATATGCCTGTGTTTGATGGTGGGATTAACGAAGCTCCGTGTTTCTCATCCATGGTTCATCTATAAGGACATAATAATATTTTCTTCTGCTCCTTTGGAAAATTCAAAGAATTTCTTTTGCTACAGAATTCTTGATTAATGTCTCAGTAAATATTCATCTGTTTAAAAAGAACACGCACACAGCATTGCCATCCTTCACAGCAGAGCGAGGACACTCTTCTCCGAGCAGTGGCTCTCAGGGGCCCTGCACTGCCCTGCACATCAGCCTAAACTCAAAGGCTTGGCCACCCCACCTGGAATGGGAAGGGGACCAGTGATCAAGGTTTGAAACACTTCATTCTCCTTCAGGCCTCCAGAACCGTCTTAATAATCAAATCCGGGGTCACTGCATCACTGTGTTTGAAATTAACTCATGGATCTGTTCTACACATGTGCCCTGGGATGATGCTGTTCTAATATGTCCTGAGAGCTCATGTGTCTGTATTTGTCAATGTAATTGACCTAGAGATGTGGGAGAGGAACAAGAGAAACTAGAGCCCAGCTTTTCTGGGGGCTGAGTCAAGTATTTCCTCATCTGGTCATCATCACTAATTTTCCAAAGTATTGGTGAAGATAGACCCCTCTTTAGAAGGCAGAAAAGCATAATGAAGAACGCCCCCAAGAAATTAAAATGTAATTTCAAAAGTAGAAATAGTTCTTCATTGTTTGGAGAGCCCTAATAGCTCAGGTATCTGGACGCTGAGAAACTGAACTCTGTGCATGAATCCCAGATCAACATCACAGTTATGGCACAGTTGCAAAGTGTTCCTAAGGGTAGGTGAGGGTCAGAAGGGAGCAGGTGGGCACAGGGCCTCTCCCTGAACCCAGCAGATTCCTCTACCCACCCTGGGCCTAAGAGATAGCTCGCTTTTTCATCTACATGTCTGTTTTCCAACTCCTTTGTTTCAGCAGATGTTTTTATTAAGTACAACTTCCGTTTAGTCCCTTAAAAACTAGTGTGTTGAATTAATGAGTCTTTTGTTACTACTGGAAATCATGGTTCTGGACAGAGCAAGCCACAGATTTGTCCCTCCAGAGGAGCAAATAGTTTGCTTGCCCACCACCTCCTGATTGCCATCGGCTGTAGGCTGCTTCAAAGCTCTTGAGTCCTCTGCACCTTCGGCCTGCCCTGCAGGGAGGCTGAGCAGGCTCCCAGGCTGCTGAAGGACGCCCACTCTGGGAATGGCTACTGTGAGTGCTGCTGAGATAGGAGCTGGTTGCCACAGCATCGGCTACAATTATCTAGCATATTTCTCTTGAACCTGCTTCTAAATCCAGATTTCTGAGAAGAGAATTTATGGGTCAGTGGTTTACCCTTCTAGGACATTTTAGGTTTTACTATTATTTTCTTCTCTTAGATCAACTTTTTTACCTTTTACTTATTTATTTTTTTGTGTGTGTTCTCTCTTGCTTCAACATTTTATTTTTACTGAAAAAGTACATTTTAAAAAGTACATTGTCTTGGTGCTCGGGTGATTCATGTGATTAAATTAACCCAATACTACTGTTAAAACTACTTAAAAAATACACACACACACACACATACACACACACACACACACACACACACATATATATATATATACATACCAACAGAAATGTGCTGTTTTTATTTTCTTTAATTTTTTATTGAGTTTATTGAGGTGGCATTGGTTAACAAAATCATACAGGTTTCAAGTGTACGACTCAACAAAACATCATCTTCATACTGTATCATGTGCCCATCAGCCACAGTAAAGTCTCTTCATGTTCCCATTTATATCCTTTTTACCACTTTCTGCCTCCCCCCACCCCCTTTCCCTCTGGCTATCACCATACTGTTGTCTGTGTCTACAAGTTTCATATATATATATATATATATATATATATATATATATATATATATTTTTGCTTAACATTCTATTCTTAGTGTTCCATACAATATTAACCAAATTTCAAAACTAACTTGTGGTATCTTCTGGAGCATCTCTTTAAATCTGTATTTCATGGTTGCGCTTTCTTGTGGACCCAGCTGCCACTGGGTGGGCAAGGGACCCGTTTGTTACTGGAAGGCTGTGCCAAGGAACTCTGTCATAATCGCATATCCTCTGTTCACAAATTTCTGGTCTTTCCAGCCTCCTTAGCTGCACTGGCCAGGAACCCCACTGATCAATGTCCTTACAACCATTATTCAGTTCTTAAGTCTCAAGCTTCATCAGTTTAGCTTCCTGGGAAGGTCATTGTGCATAGGTACATCATTTTGAATAAAAAGGAATAGCTTTAGGATAAATCGTTTCTAAAAAAAAAAACAGCTCCCCTAAGAACCATGAGATTCTTTTTGTGTGGCCTTTGCTAAAATTTTTCTTTCAGAAGTATCACTTTAAAAAAAAATTTGTTTGTTTATTTATTTTTAGAGAGAGGGGGAAAGGAGAAAGAGACAGAGAGAAACATCACTGTATGGTTGCCTCTCACTTGCGCCCACAACTGGGGACCTGACGTGCAAGCTAGTCATGTGTCCTGACTGGGAATTGTACCAGCGACACTTGGCTCACAGGCCGACGCTTAATCCACTGAGCCACAGCAGCCAGGGCTCAGAAGTATCACTTTTTAATCTTAGCCTTAGAACTATGTCAAATAAGTTATATTTAATAGGCCAATACTTCCTCTTTAATTCAAACACTGCTTTCTCAGAAAAAAAAAACATTTTATATTATAATTACCAGCCTTCAAATCCTTCTCTACTATGCATGTTACAGCAATGTGAGTTACTATGTACTGCCATGGAGGCCACAGATTAAGGACTACCCATTAGCAGAAAATATTTTTCAAGGATCTGTGTATCCATTTTAATGGCTTTTTCTCAATACTGGAGACCCAAAGTGGCTTATCTGTTCTGCTCATTTTCAAGGCCTGGAGTTAATGTGGACACCCATTCCTCTCAAAAGACTCAAGAGGAATTAAGGCTGAAAATTTGTCTGGAGTTGCTTAGTAACCTATAGTGTTAAATATGCTTTTGAAGAGCACTTTTTATCCACTGTTTTTCTGCAGAATTTTCCTGGGGTGTTTGAGACCTAGCTGACTTCTCTATATTAGCACAGAAATTCCTCAATCACTATTCATATGCACACATGTATCAGCTGGTGAGCCTAATACAAGCAAAATAATCATGCAATTTTCTCTCTCACTTATCCTCTCACAGGCATGTTCTGAGGGACCTGGGGATTTTTATATTCCAGAAAGTACTGCTAAGATTTCTCAAGTTCCCTTCTTCCCTCTAGAGACATGCCCCACAGTTCCCAATATTTCAACCAGAGATGCATTTGTCAAAAGAGAGTTGCTCAGATATCATCTCTACTGTTCCTCAGAAGCAAATAGTGGATAAGCCCGAATGAATAATGAGACATCCTTTTCTCCCTGGAGTCATTAGCAGAATACACTGTTCTTTTTCTCCAGCTCCATGAGTTCTATAGAACAGAACATTTGATGTAAAGTTTCTTCAGCTGTGCACTCTCATATTCAAGCCTGAGGCTATAGCATTTTTGACTGCTACAATCCAGCTGCTTTTCAGTCTGCTCTCACTAATAACTCTATTATAACATTTCTCTCCATTAAACCGAGAGTTTCTTTTCTCCACAGACATTATCAAATTATCCTCCATCTTTTTAGTTCATGCTCATGCCTTAGTTCTTTTCTGAGAGAGGGCAGACTGGTGACAAGGAGGATTGCAACTGAAGTTGTTTACCAACATTATGCCCAGTGTAGCTAAAAGAGTGTCCTGTCTGCCTTGGCTTGGCTTAAACCCATCACATGCACAGCTGGAGTCATGCTCTCTACATCAGCCAGGTGAGTATTGAGGATGCTCATGCACTTGCATTGTTTTTGTTTGTTTTGGATGCTGAATTTATTCCTGCGACTTAATGAGGCAGGTAAAGTTCTGGTCACAGTGTTTGCAACACACCATATTCTGAGATTAATTAAACCTTGTTTGCCTAATGAAAATATCAGAAACATAAAACTGTGTTTTAGAGACACATTAGGTGACATTAGGAATATGATGACAGCGATGAAATGTGTTCACGGTGGGTCAATGTGACAGATGGGCCTTTGAGACTTATTCTTGCCAATATAGCTACTCAGAGCATTTTCATAATTGAAATGGAGGTGTCATGCTAAAAACACAGTGACTATTGCAGACACCACTTAAGGTCATATCAGAATGAAAATGAAAGTGAGTTGGCAGAGATTCCTGAGAACTCCGAGGCTGATGTTCTCTCTGCCATTTCAGTGCAGAGTTTTCCAGGAGAGGCAGTGTGACTGGATATTCTCTTATACTGGAAACATATGACAAGTATTTTTGTTCATGGAAGTGAAATAATAAATATAGGAAACATCTAAGGCAGAATGTCTGTAGCAGATGACAGAGTCCCCAGCATGTTGGGCATCTTAATAATAAAAATAGCGTCTATTATGTGTCAGAAACTACCTTAATCTATTATTGGTTGGCCAGAAACCTGGTACATTAAAATAAAAGACACATTTTTTTTTTTCATTTTCACCAATAACTATTGATTTGGATATTTTGAGAATGTCAGCTGTCTCCTGCTATTGGCTTCTAGTGAGTAGAGGCCAGGGGTGCTGCTAAACATCTTCCAATGCATTAGACAGCCCCACAGCAAATAATTATTTGGCAAAAATGTCAATAGTATCAAGAAACTTCGCAAACCACTTTTGACACATTCGATCAGTCACAGCACCTTCTCCATACACTGCACAAATCTTTTTGTGCATTTCAGTTGTATTTTTATGTTTCTTAAAATAATAAAGCATAATAGCTGAAAATGTTGCATATTTTTTCCATATTCAATATTAAAGTGTCTGCACAAAAATTCACCTAGATAAGTTTGTTTTTAATGTGTGCTGATATGACAGCTGACACAGTATAATATAACAAAATTGTTTCAAATGAAATCAAAGACAACTAAGCACTATTAGAGCCATCTTATAGAAAAAGACTAAACAAACTTTTTGGCCAACCCAATATATCATTTAACTCAGATCCCAGATAAAAAGTTTCTCTTTTAAAGTATATGAGTATGGTATTTTATGATCCTATAATAGGAGTTACATATCAGAAAGAAAGTTTTAACGTTTTTAGAATGAAATCACAGTGAAAGTCAGGTCACACAGAGGTGTTGTTTTCTCCCAATTAAGCTGGAAAAAAATCAGCATGATACCATGTCTTTTCCGATTATATAGCTGAGTTTCAGTTGGTTAATGAGTAAAAAAAAATGATAAAGCAACTGATGAAAATTACTGGAAGAAAATTGTTGAAACTATATAATCAGGTTGAAGGAAATTATATCCCATGGTGAATGCAGGCCAGAATGGCAAGAAATAGATTCACACAAAAATGTAGTTGCTCAAGAAGTTTGAGGAATAGTGTAATCAACTTGTTCAAGATAAAATGCATATGGAATATTAAAATGAATGAGTAAAAAGCTCTTGAATGATCATTTATTGAATATATAATGAAATAATTCTAAATGATAAGAAAAGCTTAATCAAGGATTATTTTTCTTTTTTTGAGTTTGGTAATATAATGTACCTTATAATAAGCGGTGTTCTCAATTTTCTGAAATAAACATTTTATTTAGTTTATCTGTTTTTATACGTTAACATAGAACTAACTTGTTCTAAATTTTTTGGCAAACTTAATTGAAGAAAAAGAAGAAAAACACTGATGTAGCAGAAAGCAATTGTAGAAGTAATACACTATACTGCCTACATTTCACTTCATATAAATGGCTTTTAGTCTCAGACTTTTGTCTTAATATGTAAAGAAATTTTACATTCAGAATTTTACTTTTGATCTGTTATGACTGGTAACAAGTAGCAAATTAAAACTTATTTATTAGGGGTGTATTTCATAAGAGGCAAGCAAACTAAAAATATTACAATGGACAACTTAAAAAAAAGCACACAAGCCAATATTTGGTGTATAAAAACTAATCATAGTAATGCTGATTCATCTGGACAAGTGTATATTTGTATCCTTTATAAAGAATTTTGAATATATTTTGGAAATGTTTTCTTCAAAAATGATTTTTTATTATAATACTGAAAACAGATAAATCTCATATTTTCCAAAAACTCCTTTAGACCTCTTTGTCCAACAGTGACAAATAAATTTGTTTTCTATTTCTTTAACATTTGTTTATTAAACATATTAAAACTTTCTCTGTTTTAAAAAGATACTCAATTTAGTTTGTTGGGCAAAATCATACTCAAAAGAGAGCACCAGCATTAGGAATAATTACTGTAGTTATAATGAAAGATTTAATAAGATGTTCAATTTGCCAGTCTGAAAAAAAACATAATCTGGACAGGCAAACCAAGGATGAAATTAATAACAAAGTCAGGGAATTTCAATGCAAACTGCCAAAGTCTATACCAATTATAGTCTCATCACCACTTTTCAGAACACGAAATGTCTACCTGAGAGAACAGAAGATGACCCAGCCCAAATTTCTCTCAAACAGCAAAATTAACTACCACAGCTTTAATATGCCAGCACAGAAATACTGTTACTGATTACTCTCATAATTGAACTCCAGCTTTAGCTTCTGTTTCCACTTTATTCCAGGCAGCTCTAAGAAAATGCAATAAAATAATTATTTTGGATTTTTTTTACGAGACAGAGGTGTATGTTGGCTTTGTTTTTAAGCAAACAGTCTTCATCTGTGTAGGCAAAGAGCTCTTCTTCCTTAAATTTTAATAACATAAATCTATATAAACTTGAATCCATAGTGTGCTTTCCAGAGCTAGATTGACTAGAGGAAAAAGGTAAGTAGTTTTCCAGAGAGGTCTTAAAGAGCAACTAGTAGAGGGTCAAATCTCCTTTATGGACAGGCACGATTAGTAAGGACTAATATGAGGATTATTTTACATGAAGGGGGTCTCCATTTATCTATTCACCAATTCATTTACTTGCTCATTGCTCAGCAAGATTTTCTGAATTTATACTTAAGCACCATGCCATGCTCCTTGCAGGCGGTTTTGGGCAGGAAGATGAGAGAAATTGGAATAAATCACTTGCCCTCAAGGAATTTCTGGTTGAGTGTGTTATACCTGTCAAAAGTTAATCACAATGCAATATTGTTACATTATGTCCATTTGTTCCTTCATTTTTTATTTCTTCATTTATTCATCCATTCAATAATTCATTTGGCATACAATTAATGAACACTACTGTGTTTCAAGCACTGTAGTGAATGCAAACTTAATAAATTGCATTCCATTATTCCAAGAGGAAACACTCTAGAGATAAAATTTTCAAATGAATTTAATTAAGGGGATAAAAGAAGGTAGATTGTTTGCATTATTGTTCCCAAAGAGTCACTCGTCTTTCCAGAAAAAGAATTATTCAATCTTGGCTATTGTCAGAGCTCATGAATTGCTTTCTATTGATGCTGGGTTGATCCAATGGCATGTAACTGGCAGTGATGAGCACTGAGTCCGAGAGGCAACTTTGAAAGCCACTGTGTATTTCTAGCAGCTTTTAGTTATTTTTCTCTTGCCAGAAAAAAAGTGAGTTGCAAAGGGACTTACCTTTTACTCTGAGTCCTAGAATAAATAAGAAAATACATGGGAAAGAATTTAGCAACTAATCTTCAGCTGCATACATAAAAGAGTTAAGAAATGAAATTGTTGTAAGCCATTGAGATCTTTTCTTGTGGTCTGTTAACAGTGTAAGACTGGTTAATACCATGCTATTCAACTTTAGCTAACAAATGCTAAAATAATTTATTGAAGAAATTCTTAGGAATCTAGATTTTGAAAAGTTTCTACCCAGTGACAAATAGAAAATTGTTATCATTTAAAAGTATGGGAAAAATCCAAGGAACTACTGATAAGAAAGATATGTTTGGAGAAAAGGACAGATTTTGGTGAAATCTAAGTGAAAGAAAATATTAAATGAAAAATTACCCTGACCAGAGAAACAAGTCATGCTTTTTTTTTTGCCATTTAAAAAGTTAGTATGTTTACTTTCAAGCAAATCAGAAACTAAGGAAGGGTTTTAAACAGAGGCAAATAATTTTGTATTTCTGAAAGTATTTTATGGTGTCACTACTCAAAATCTTTTGAGGACACACACATTCATACAAAAAGAGAAAAAGTGAGAAAGAGAGAGAGAGAGAGAAGAGAAGACAATGGCTGTGACTTAAGGTTGTGGTTTATAGAGAAAATTTTATTTGAAACTATTTAAAAATATGAGTTCCTTTGTTTGGGCATTATAACAAAATATTACAGACTTGGTAGCTTATAAACAATGGAAATTCACATGTCACAATTCTGGATTTCTGGATGCTGAAAGTCCAAGACCAGGGTGCCAGAATGGTTAAGTTTTGGTAAAGACCACGTCCTGGTTCACAGACTGTAGACTTCTCATTGTAACCTTACATGATGGAAGGAGAAATGGAACCCTATGGGGTCTTTTATATAAGGGCACTAATCCTATTCATGAAGGCTCCACCCTCATGGCCTAATCACCTCCCAAAGTCTCCAGGAGGCCAGTGTTGTGAAATAAAGCTAAAAGGCAAGTATATGATTAAGTCATCAAAGACTCATTTATGCCACACAGCAACCCCTGAATTTCATTCACAGACTATATGGGTGATATTAAAATACATAGAACAGAGAAATCACATGATTCAATTAGAATTTTAGAGTTATCCACAGAGCATGGACTGGAAGGGGAAAAAGGAAGAAGTTATTACTAAGGAGACCACTCAAGGAATAGCAGTCCAGGTGCGGACCAGAACAAAAACAGTGGCAATGAAGATGAACTGCATTTGAGAGATATTTAAGAAGGTGAATTGACAGAATTTGCCAATTATTTGGTGGAAAGTGGTTGAAATAAAAGTTGATTTCTGGATTTCATACCAATGTCTACGTGGATGAGTTACCCAACACAACTCAGAAACCAGGAGATGTTTCAGATGCTCTTTTAGGAGAAAGATAGCATGACAAGACCCCAGACTTAGCCAGAAGTCAGGACTCTCCACTCCACATGAACGTTTTCCCACCCCATGGACCAGCAAGCATAGTACAAAAAGGCACCTACCTGAATTGAGAAGTCTTAGTTTCAAATATTTTCTTTTACATTTGTCAGTTTGTGTACCTTAATCTTTTACATCTTCAGTGTCTCAATCTGAAAAACTCAGATAAATCCACTGATCTTGTAAGTTTAGGTGGGAATTTAGAGACTTAGTGTATATGAGGACATTTAAAGCGAACTTCCCTCCGCCCCCAGAAATATATGGTTATTACATCCTTTAATTTTTCAGAATAGTTGATATTTTATTTTACCCTGGAATCTGTAAGTTGGGTATTAGCAGGTAGGAGATGGGCCCAGAAACATGTGTAAGAAATATCTGGGGGTTGGGGGGAGGAGAAGCCCTTTTACTGCTGCTTAAGTGATGTTTTTTAATAGATGGGATGACTTGCATTAAAAGTATCTGAATGGTATGTATCATGGAAAAAAATTTGCTAAGTTGCCTTGGTAAAGTTTGAAGCTTTGCATACAAACTGAACATTTCAGAGCTTGTTGCAAATAAAAAATAGGGAACCAGTCAAATATTTAAATAAATTTCTTAAACTGAAACATTTCATTGGAGTCCTGATCCTGAAAATAAATGTAGATCTTTCTGATACATATAGGAGTAATCATAGCCAAAAGAGGTATTTATTTACCCTTAGGGAATATTAAATATAAAACTACCGAGTTATTTGTGAGTGTATAAAGTTAGTCACGTTGTATCTATGACTTCTGAATTAAATATATTAAACACAGTGGCCTGGTAATTTAGAAAATTTACTCTCCGTGCTTTACAAAAACCTGTATACATGTTGCTCTTTTTAGGTCTTTTATTTCTATTAAATTATAATAGCCTCTTTTATGACCACAGCCCATTTATCTTTGCAGGGAGCATTAGTAAAACTCATTTGCGTAGTATGGATGCTCATCTGATAAGTGCTTCTTTGTGCACTGAATGTTTTAACTTTCATAAATAGAGAGAACAATTTTTCCCCCTGGGTAAAATCTATTCCATAGATTAATACACACCCTTTCATCATTTAAATGGGCTGCAGTTAGAGATCTATGTTTATGATGCTGCTTTGGCACACTGAGAGGTGGATAATACATATTTGGTTCTTTCAAAAGCAACACAGTTGTATTATTCACACCATTGCCTTTAATGAGCTGGCTTGGAGCCATCATCATCAATCCTGACATTTACGTTCCCTTCATGTTGTACCAGATCATTGTGATGACATAATTGTTGCTTATAGAATAAGTGCCAATGTGAAGTATATTAGCCATGAAAAACCTAATTTGTAACCCAAATGGCCAGATTGAGTATTATCTGGAAAAAGATTAGACCTCACAGTTTCAAAATCAATGCTACTTCAGGGCAGATAAAATATATATTTAATATGTTACAACTTGGTGAAGATTACAAGGTTGATTGAAATGCCTCAAAAATAGGGATGAGGGCCATGCAGCTGAGCAATACAGGACTTTAATTTATTTCTTTAATATAGCAGCAGTTTGTCAGGAGTGTCACAGATATGTGGATCGGGCTTTATTATTGTTTGCACACTGCTCAGCACAAATGAATAATTCAATTCAAGGCAGAGAAAACAGAAGAAATAGTAACAGTTATTTAACCTGACCACTTTTATATATCAAGGAACTGCATTGTCATCAGGGTTTCCAGAGAAAATACAGAACAGTCAGTGAAATTAAAATTTCAGATAAATAATAAATGCTTTTTTAGCATAGGTAGGTCCCAAACATGGCAACCTTCATGGTCATTGTATTATTGGTCCCATGCTGCGTGTTATACAAGGTCAAGAAGATGTGATTATGTGTTAAGATCTTGGGTTCCTTTTAATGCTGTGGTGTCATTTATATGAAAATTTATTTCTAAGCATTCTATGTGAACACCAGGTCAGGAACCCAGAAACAACTGAGAGAATAAACTATACACTGTGATTACGTCATATTTTAAATCAATCTTGCTTCCTTTGATTTCAGTGGTGTTGATTTTTAAGTAAGAGCCAAATTTAATAATTGATTTCTCAAAAACTTTCTAGAAAATAAGCGTGCCTCAAAAAGCATACTAAGTTAAAGAAAGACATAATATACTACATTTGAAATTTGTTCTGGAAATAATTCAGAAGAATTGTGAATCTGGAATATTTTCTCCACAGCGCCAATCAAGGGAGGAATGTGTGGTGTCAAACAGCTGGTACGTTTGGTCCATTCAATCATTAGTCATGCAAAGAGTTTATCAACCTAATTATTTGCCAACCTAAGTATTGGACCAATGACTGATACATTTTGTCAGAAGAGCTCATCTGATGATTTTACTTGAACCTAGTCCTTGATTTATATTCCAAGACTCAGTTTGTTGTAGCCTAGAACACGTTTGATGAAGACTTTATGTAAATAAACTTATCATGAAGAAATTTTATTTATTTATACATGTTAGTTGATAAATGTTGGTAGAACTGGCAGAAATTGGAGGTAAGCTACATAACAGTGTTATAAAAAGGACCCAAGTTTCTACAGTCTTTCATGCTATGCTGTTTTGAAGTGTTACTTTTTGTATGATATTAAATATCACAAACCTATGATATAATGTTTATCTGAAACTTAGTATTGCCATTATCACTAGTGAGTAGACTCATTGAATTTAGCCAATAGAAATATATTGTATTAATGGCACTTATAGAAAAAGAATTGTTGTTTTAAGCCAGTATGATTTTAGAGGGCTTTTTTAAAAAATTAAGGCTTAATCCAACCTATCATGACTGACATATACAGAGAATGACTGCAGAGAGTAGATGAAAATATTTTAAGGGTCCAAGTAACTACTGTGAATTCCTCAACTGGTTTAATAAGCATTTGTGGGCCAGCAGTTAATTAAAACAAAAACAAAATAAAAAAATAAAAACCTGAATGATTCATAAGCTTAAAAGGTTTCTATTTTCAGGGAGTATTTCCGGCAACTTGGCTGTTATTTAATGTATTGTGTCATCAATATCACACAAATAACGATTTGTTTCATGGTTCTGGTTAGGAGGGGTACACCCATATTAGGAAATCTGTACTACCATTGCCTTCACACTGAGAAATACTAGGTGATTAAGCTGATCGTAACCAGTTCAGGCAAGAGGTTTGAGCATAGTCTATAGGAACCAAGTGCAATGGACATTTGACTGCCTTCTTGGTAAATTAGACTCATTTTCTGTAATAGCCCTTTTTCACAATAAAAATGTCTCATTTATTTTCTCTTGAAACATTTTTATCACTTCTACTTTTAAACAATTGCCTAATTTCCTGGGTTATGGATTATTGGCTATGGAGAATATGTCTTATAGTCTTGTAGTTGATAAATGTCCTTGTTCTTTTAAAGATTTCTGGACCAAAAAACCACAACAGCAAAAAGTATTAAATATATTCCTGTTTATATTTAATTTAGCATTTACAAATATCATTTCTCATCATTGTATCATCATTATGTTGAAACACATTTGTCAAAAATGAGACCACTTATTATAATGCATGCATTCTTATCATCATACACAAAGAAAAATAGTTTGCAGCAAATCAGTTACTTAATATATCTACTTATTTTGTGTCAGGCTTTATTTTAGTTCATGGCATTTTAACAAAGAATGTACCTGCTATCACCATGAATACTAGACATGTGAGTTTTTAAAGTAATGGTAGGTATGCTAGAATATAAGGAAAGATTTCAAGCTGAAGATGCTGCCAACAGTGAATGTGCTCAGATAAGGTATGTTCAGAAGGGCTTCCGGGCTGAGTAAGAGCATTAATTTTACGGATAGATGTATGAAGAGGGGCAGAGGAAGAGAAGAAGCAAAATGTTAACTATAGTCTTCATTTGTTCCCAAATTCCACCTTAGGCCAGACTTCCACTTTTGAAATGAGTAATGAAAGCAGGTTTTGTTTGGCTTTAAAAAAATACTTTATTTTGTTGTGCATTTGAGGGGATGATGGTGGTGTCAGTGTTGGGTGTGTGTTTTGTGTGTATGGACCACAAGGACTCATATCACCTCCACTGCTTTGTTTTGGGATTTGGAACATGGAGCCTTGCAAACAGCCCAGAACACCACAGGGACCAAGCATCTGTAAGTCAGGGACATCGTCACCAAGTGGCAGGTAGAGCTTGTAAGGAATAAAATCCTGGCAATATTTTGTCCTGTATTATTTTTAAGTAAATTGAATGGAGTGACATTGGTTAATAAAATTATATAGGTTCCAAGTTAATACAATTCTACAACATATCATCTATACATTGCCTTGTGTGCGCACCACCAAAATTCAAATCTTCCATCAGCATATATTTGACCCCCTTTACCCCTCTACCTTTACTACATCCCATCCCTCTGGGACCCAAAGGTAAGGGAAGTACTGTAAAGCCAAAAATAAATAAATGGGACTATATCAAACTAAAAAGCTTCTGCACAGCAAAAGAAGCCACAGACAAACAAAAAGGCAACCAATGGAATGGGAGAAGCTATTTACAAACAACAGCTCTGACAAGGGCTTGATATCAAAAATATATAAAGACCTACTTCAACTTAACACCAAACAAACAACACAACTAAAAATGGTCAGAGGACCTGAGCAGACACTTCTCTCAAGAAGACATAAAAATGGCCAACAGATACATGAAAAGAGGTTGAACTTCACTAGCTATTAAGGAAATGCAAATCTTTTGTCTTTTAAATGGTAGTTTACAGGATGGACCTAGAAGGCAGTGTGCTACATAAACTTAGTCAGACAGAAAAAGGCAAATACTGTATGATCTGACTTATAAGTGGAATATTAAAAATAAAATAAATGAGTAAACAAAACAAAGCAGAAACAGACCCATATAGATATGGAGAACAAGCTGATAATTACCAAAGGAAAGGGTAGGATAGGAATAAAGAAAATCAAGAACAGACTACAGGTTACAGTTGTATTATACGATAAATTATAGTTTACCCACCAAAGAGAGTGGATAACAGCATTTTTTAAAAAAGTGATAAAAAGAAGAGTGGGGTGAACAAAAATATTAACTGGTATTTTATATATTGAATAGAAGCCACCACCAATAAAAACATGTTTTTTTTCTTTGCGATCAGAACATGAACAGAGGTTTTGATAGCTTCATGGGGCTAAGGTAGGGACTTGCTCAGTTGTTGGGAGGCCTGGCATAGCTGCCTCAATTAGGTTGCATCTTGAAGATTCATACTCAAAATATAATGGTGAAATAGACAGAAACTCTTAGAGGAGTTTGGATTAGTTTAAAATCATCTCAGTCCCTAAAATTAAATTAAGATTAGTTCAAATTCTTCATGCCTTCAATTACCTGATGTAAGCATGCATAAACATTTTTGGGAGAAATAAAATAGCTTCCTTGGCTAAAAATTAGTTCTAGGAACAGCTTTGTAAATACAGTGTTTTGCACAAAATAAAAAGTAGATACATAAAATGATAAAACTTTATGAAAAAAATCCAACAGAAACAATAGATAATATGGAAAGGTCCACAGGGGCTGCAGATATTGTAGTTATGAAACAAAAATGTTGGAATAAATATATTTTCTATGTTCAAGAAGTTAAAACAAGATTGAGAATTTAAGAATAAAACTAGAAACTAAAATAAATAAGTAAATAAATAAATAGATACATAAATAAATTCTTCCTTAAAATAGGTCATTGCAGAGCACCTTTAACACTTTGTCTCTGTTAACAATTTTACCAGGAAATAGCTCATGTTACCCTTAAGTCTAGAGGCAGTCATGTTTCTACATTAGCCATCTCTCTAATAAATTTTCCCTAGTTTTATTTCTATTTGTTCTCTCTAGTATTATCACCCTTCATTGTGTCTCCAAGTCTGTAGTGACAACTTTATTATATACTGGCCTCAGCTAAACCCCCACATGCAGTGGGATTGTTTGTTTATGTTGTTGTGTTATTTGTCTAATTAGAAAGTTTTGATCTTTTCTATTCATATCCTAACAGAAAACATAAATTGATGCATTCACACACATAAACACTCATGTAATGTGTACTCTATTCCAGTGAGACTCTGTGCATTGTACCAGTGACACACAGATAAATAAGGAATCTCACAGCCCACTGATAATGACAGCCAGGCTCACAATTGGAGTGCTGAAGAATAGGAGGACATAAAAGATGGCTTCAGAAATTTTTCTCTGTTTACAGTATCACTTATGTAAATGATGAAATTATTACTTAACCAATTCCTTTTATGTGTTTGATTTTTCTCACTCCAGAAAGATCCCTAAATGTCAAAGAGAATTCCTGGCATAAAACTTGTAAATATTGTATTTGGTTAAGTTAATTCAGCTATGGATCTAATGCTAAAGTATGCTTTCTCTAATTAAATGATTAAGGTGTTGTAATAATGAAATGCTGAATTATTGTGATGTGAATAAGCTAGCTTTGCAATTGTTTGGACATAGTAAGTACCTTAGTGTTTTCTGAAAAATTCTCTAAAATCCATGCCTCTAATATTATTGCCTTCATCATGTTCTAAGTCAGAAATATTCATCATATTACTATTCCTTGCATTTATTTTACTGCATTCAGGGCTGTAGCATTTGGATGAATGTCAAAGTCTTTACAGATACATGACTTAATACTTAGGTCATCTTAATTTTAAATTTTAAACTCTGTTGTTGAAAGTAAGTAATTGAATGAAAAACAAGGAGTACAGGGAAATCAAATAATTTCTTAAGCTGTACAGACTGAAACATGATAGATGGTGTACACAAATGTACAATTAAGCTTTTTCTCTGTTGATAAAAATATACATAAAATTTACTGTGGATGTGTTTTAGTGAAAGAGTGAGAATAGAATGATGAAATTAAAAAAAGAGTCATGCAGCAGATCCAGGAAGTACAGATCAATCTAAGAAGCAGCAACAAACAATAAGAGTCACAAAAGTGGGGAGACAGAGAAACAACCCCCCATTGAAAGGAAAGGTAGAATCTCCAGAAAGAGTACTAAATGAAATAGAGGGGAGCAAACTATCAGATATGGAATTCAAACACATGGATTATGGAGCTCAAGGAGCTCAGCAGAAACTACAAAGAACTCCAGGGAAACCACAACGAACTTACTGAGAACTATACCAGCATGAAAAAAGACACAGAAGCTATCAATAAGAGTCAGGAGGAAATGGAGAATACAATCTCTGAATTGAAGAACACAGTAGAAGGAATTAAAAGCAGGCTATAGGAAGCAGAAGATCGGATCAGTGAGCTGGAGGACAATGTAGACAAAAACTCCCAGACAGTGCAACAAAATGAAAAAAGACTGATCAAGAATGAAGAGGTTCTAAGACAGCTGCAGGAAAACATGAAATGTAATAATAGCCGTATCATATGAATTACAGAAGGAGAAGAAGAAGAGCAAGGGATAGAAAACCTCTTTGAAAAACTAATGACAGAAAACTTCCCTCACATGAGGAGAGAAAGAGTCACACAAGTCCAGGAAGCACAGAGGGTCCCAATGAAGATGACCCCCAACTGGCCCACTTCAAGACACATCATAATTAAAATGGTAACATTCAAAGACAAAGAGAGAATCCTAAAAGCAGCAAGAGAAAAACAACTAATAACATACAAGGGAGCTCCAATAAGGCTATTATCAGATATTTCAGCAGAAACACTACAAGCCAGAAAGGAATGGCAAAAAATATTCCAAGCAATGAAAAACAAAGGCCTACAACCAAGAATACTCTACCCAGCAAGGCTCTCATTCAAAATGGAAGGTGAAATAAGGAGTTTCCAAGACAAAAGAAGGCTAAAAGAATACATCTCCACCAAACCAGCATTGCAAGAGATGCTAAAGGGTCTGCTTTAAGAAGATGAAGAAACAGAGAGAGACAGAGAGGAACACAAGTACAAAGGGGGAAAATGACAATAAATAAGTATCTATTGGTAATAACCTTAAATGTAAATAGATTAAATGCTCCAATCAAAAGACATAATGTAGCTGAATGGATTAGAAAGCATAACCCACATATATGCTGTCTACAGGAGACCCACCTTAGAACAAAAGATCTACACAGACTGAAAGTGAAGGGATGGAAAAAAATATTTCAAGCAAATTGACATAAAAAAAAGCTGGGGTAGCAATACTTATATCAGACAAAACAGATTTCGCAGCAAAGGCCATAAAAAGAGACAAAGAAGGGCATTTCATAATACTTAAGGGAAAAAATCCATCAAAAAGATATAACCCTTGTAAACATATAAGCACACAACTTAGGAGCACCTAGATATGTAAGGAAAATTTTGAAAGACTCCAGGAAAGATATAGACAGCAACATACTCAACATGGATGGAACTAGAGAGAATTACGCTTAGCGAAACAAGCCAGGTCATGAAAGAAAAATACCTTATGCTATCACCTATTACAGGAAACTAATGAACAACACAAACAAATGAGCAAAATTGAACCAGAGGCATGTAAATAGGAATAAATTAACAGTAACAAGGGGGAAGGAGGGATGGAGAGAAGGGGGTAAGAAGAGGAAGGGTCTAGTCAAAGAACATCTATAAATAACCCATGGACATGGACAACTGGGTGGGGACTGACTGTAGGAGAAGGGGGGGCAGGGTGCGGGGAAACAAGAGGGGGAAAAAAGTGGGACAACTGTAATGGAAAAACAAACAAAAAATTTTTAGTGGGGGGAAAAAAATGAAAATATAAAGAATGAAAATGCAAGTTCAGTGAATATTAGAAGGACAAGGATTTTCCTTCACACTGTACATTTTTCTCCCTATCTGGTCCCTCCAGAGTTTGGCATTTTAAAGAAGTAAGTATCTTTGTATAAAACTAATAAGACCAGTTGTTAATAAAGGTTTTTTTTTTGACCAAGACTTTGACTGCAATGTCATGCCTAAAGGAGAAATGCTTGGGCTCTGGTTGTTACCAAAAAGCCCCGAGGAACTGGGATTGACTTTCGAAGGTAATAAAAGCTCACAAGATTAAAGGCCTGGTACCTTGGTTGGTTGTGTGTTCCACAGTAATCTTTCCAGGGAAGGAATGAAGGTTGTTTTCCTGAAAGATGGCTAGAAGGGACCTTAAGGCACAATGGAAAACCAGAAGGACTTGGAAAAGACAGGTGTTTACAGGCAAGGCTGAATTCCAGGTAGGTGGCTCAGCTTCTGTGCCCTGAAGGGCAGACTGAAGGTCACCCTAAATGTTCCTTGTGTAAGTTCCAGCAAAGCAGAACTAAAGATCATAAGTGATCATTTGCTGCTCTTTTTGTGTTTATGCAGATGAACAGGATAAATTAAAAATGGACTTAATGCAGTCCCTTCAATGACAAGGAGGGTAATCTTAGGGAGAAAAATCATGATTCAAGGAAAATCACAATGCTCAGTGGTAGACTATAAAGTAGTACACCTAACCATCTTTAAAGTATCTTTTTATTTAAAATATGTTTTCATTTGAAAGTTAAACTATGTCTGTGGTATCATCAAAGGTGTTTAATTCACAGGCAAGAAGAATGTCAACTGCCTTGCAACTGGATGTCTTTCCAATAAGACATTCTTACAGATTTAGAGACTTGTATGTGGGTTATGTTACATAAATTAACATGTGTTTTCTGTTTTCAAAGGGCATAAGCCTATGATCTCATTACCTGAGTGTCTGTACATGTAGGCCTCACTTAATCCTGTCTGCATCACTGCCTCCTGAGACTCAACGGTTTGGATGAACTAAGTGGCTGGGTTGGTGAAGTACGGGGTGGTTTGTGGGCTTCACTTTATTAAGCTGGTTTCTCTTTTTTATCCTCATGGCTTGGACAGAAAGGGCCCAGAGGTCTGAGAGGGGGGAAACCTAAAATATTTCCCTCAGCCAAACTAAGTATAGTAGACAAAAGGGTTTTGGACAGGTGAGATGTACCTGGCACACCTTCCTCCAAAGAAGCCCTTTTTTACCTACTGTGGGACATTGAAAAATTAATACCTGCCTTTTGTCATCTCGTGGTTATAAATTGAATGATGCCTTTTAACCCTGTTTCAAATCTGTTGCCCCCAGAATACAACAAGGATGCCAACCTGTTAAACCAAGCATGCTGTTGTCTGGGGACAGCCAACTGACCTGGAGTCTGCACTATCCTTCCCCTTTGGGAAGGCCACTGTCCCCTCCTCATCCCCACTCTTATTAAAAATTTCTGGACCCAAGGGTAGGTAGGACAACAACCATATCCAGCCTGAAGCAGCTGGAGGAGGTTGAGACCTTCGCCCATTGTTCTTTATAAGATTATAAAGGGTGTTAAGTCTGAGAGGGAGGGATTGTTATTTTTTACTGTTAAAATAATCAATTAATTAATTTTTTTTTAAAAGAAGAAGAATATATGAAAGGGTGAAGCGGAAGAGCTTGTATGTATGACCCACGGGCATGGACTTGGCGGGGGGATTGCTGGGGCAGGGGATGATGGGTGCAGGGGAGCAAAGGGGAAAAAATGGAACTATTGTAACAATATAATCAATAAAATATACTTAAAAAAAACAAACAAAGGGATAGATATGAAAATAGGGAGTAGCAGTAAAGGTTCCATGGCAGTCATGACAGTCATGGCCTTTCAGGGATTCCATTTGTTTGATGTAATCCTCTAGATAAAACAAGGCAAAAAAAAAAAAAGTGTCATACATGTTCTTTTAAAAAGGAAGACTGTCCAATCTCATGTTGCTTACATAGGATTCTGTGGCAATCCCTTTAACAAGAACACTTACTGCTGGGGATGATCTTTCTTAAAAACATAACATTGATTTTGAACATCTCCTTATTTCTGCTACTATTCAATAATGATAGCGAAGCCTCCAAGTAGCTGAAGGTCCATTGGGGCTTCAGTGCTACTCTTGTGCCTATGTGTTTTCATAGATAAAAGCAAATGTCAGTCTGTGTGTAAAGTACAGAACACCAGGTGACTGTGCCCTCAGGATGAAGCTGGGAGGTAGAAGCATAAGCGATAAGAGGATTCCATGTACCCCTCATAGATCTGTCAGTTCCCATTTATCATGAAATGACAAATACATTTTTGTCCTGGGGCAATTGATTTAATGCATCCTCACTGAGTCCAAATTGTTGTCAAGAAGACAGTTTTGTTTTCCCTTTTATTATTTGATGAGGTGAAGTCTATTAAGAGGTGTTGTAATTTCCAAAAGCACATTTTATTTATTGGAAAGTTATCAGTGACTTGGGACTCTTCAGCTCTGCTTTCCTATGAGAGCTGTTGTAATTGACCTGTTAGTACAGAAAAAAAAAAAAATACAGGTTTTACTAGAATTAAGGTTTTTGTTAAAGTATCCACAATCTTGATGTCTACATGAGCAGTTTCTTAGATTAAAAAGACAATAAATTAAATTGAAGCAATTAATAAATAAATTAAAGCAATTTATTGTTTGTGCTCCTTGTTTGCTAAAAAGAGTACAGTGAAATTCTGAGAGAACTTCCAAATGCTTTGGTGATGATGGTGCAGCAATAGTCCACCGTTAGGTCTTCCTTGTAAATGAGCTCATTTTCCTGTTTCTTCAATCTTTGCTCTTCCCCAACCAGATTTTTGACATGCCTTATCAAATTTCACACTTTTTCACAGTGCCCCAGATACAGTAGACACTTAATAAGTAACCCATAATGACTCATTTTATAATAGTACAATAGAGGTTTTAAAAGGTGAAAAATAGTAAAGATACAAGTACCAATGACTATCATTCAGTGGTGCTTCTCAAACTTCCTGTGGTGCAAGATAAACTTTTTGTTTTGTCCTAATCTATTGCAGATGAGAAAATAAATTTTAAAAATCATAAAAGGCAAGCTGATATTTTCTCATTAGACGCAGCAGACAAAAACATAATCCTCAACTTGTCATAAATGTTTCCAAACACTCTCAATTTCTATACTTATTTCATTGCAAACAGGCAACAATCCATGGACTGTCTATGGTCTGAAGATCACATCTGAAGCACCACTGGATTACATCACACATAACTAGCTTTTATTTTGTTATCAATAAAGTCTATCATAATTTCATTTGTTTATATGTGTATTTTACTCAATGATAAATATGTAACATTAAGGAAAACATTCCTTAATAATGTAATACTATTATTTGTGTGCAGTGGTAGTGGGAACTTGGGTTATCTTTTGATTTCTTGCTGAACAGGCTGGATAGCTGGGCCTACACCCTGTTCCATCAAAACAAATGCTGACTCTGAAACTTCCTAGGAATGAGCCTTCCTAGCACTGTGGGATCTGGTCATCCAACCAAATGGTTGGTCATAACTGCATCCTTTGGACTGATTTATGACCAAAAGGGGGATGTGTGGAAGAAAAGGGACTACACATTAACCTGACAAGCTCAGGGTAGGTCTATGAGGCAGCCTTACAACTCAGAGAAATAAAAGTTCATTAACCAAAAACAGTTCATGGCCGGTAGTCATGTCATAGGTCTGTATTTTTCCCTAACAAAGGTCAATCTTTACCTTAACTGAGGCTGTCTATCATCTTTTTTCATCTACTATAGCATACCTTTGGGTTGTCAAGGTAACACTCATTTTTTCAAACATCTGGGGCACAACAACCAGAGTTGAGCCCACAGATTCCCTCATTGTTAGTGTTACCTTGTTAATAGTTAACTGTTAACTATCCCTTACACACCTATGTAAGAGAAGTATGTGTCTGTCATTTACCTTTATCCAGTCCTAGAGGTTTCCTGCTTTGCTTTCTCCCACCTCCTTAATCTATCACGTAACCCCTTATGCCTCTTCTTTTCATTGTAATGCATAAAATAAGCTGCTAAACTGCCATTCTCCTTCTCGGTCTGTTGAAATTTTGCTTCCCAACAGTTGTCAGTTTGACTAAAACACACCAAAAGTTCTCAACAAAAAAAGAAGAAAAAAAAAAGGAAGAAAGCAAAAAAATTTTCTTTTTTCCTTTTCTTTTGGCTTGATATATACAAATAGGCATAAGGAATTAAAACATTGTGGCCAAAAAGCATTAATAGGTGAGAATTCAAGGACCAGATAAATGTACAGTAGTCCCTCTCTATATCGCGGTTCAATTATTGTGGCCTCACTGTATTGCAGGATTTAAAACAAATATGATATTTAATTATTTATCGCGGATTTTTCGCTATATCCTGGGGTTTTGCAGTACTGTATGTAGACCCTGAGGTGTGACTTCTTTGATACAAATGACAAAGTGTTCTTTTACCTGTGTCTGTATTGTACATGTACAGAGCAGTGTGAGGAACCCACAAATTGCAGTGAATGGTAGTGAGTAGTAGAGGTAAGAGAAGAGTTGGATACTGCTTGTTTTACAGTGAAAAGGGCAGTAGTAAACTAAGAAAATACACAAAAATGTAGGCTCCCAAATATATCTAGATATCAATACAATCTGTACTCTTTACATGTGTACATGGTCAATAACTAGAACATGAGTAATGTTTAAGATTTTGCTGCCTATGTTTTCATCTACAATTTTCATGGTTTCTGGTCTAACATTTAAGTCTTTGATACATTTTGAATTTATTCTTATGTGTGGTGTAAGAAGGTGGTCTAGTTCCATTTTTCTGCATGGATTTGTCTAATTTTCCGAAGACCATTTATTGAAAAAACTATCTTTAGCCCATTGTGTTTGCTTGTTTCTGTCAGCTATTAAATGACTACACAGGTATTGATTTATTTCTGGGCTCTCTATCTGTTCCACTGATCTATGTGTCTGTTTCATGCCAATACCATGCTGTTTTGATTACTATGGCCTTGTAATATAGTTTGATATTAGGCAGTATGATTCCTCCTACTTTGTTCTTTCTCAGGATTGCTATTGTTATGCAGGGTCTTTTGTGGTTCCATATAAATTTTTGAAACATTTGTTCTAGTTCTATGAAATACATAATTGGAATATGAAAAGGAATTGCATTGAGTTTATAGATTGCTTGGGCCATATGGACATTTTTATGATATTAATTCTTCCTATCCATGAACATGGTATGTGCTTCCACTTATTTATATCTTCTTTAATTTCTTTCTTCAGTGTCTTATAATTTTCTGAGTACAGGTCTTTTACATCTTTGGTTAGGTTTATTCCTAGATATTTTATTCTTTTGAAGGAATTGTGAATGGGATTGTTTTCTTAATTTCCCTTTCTGTTAGCTTGTTATTGGCATATAAGTATGCAAATGATATCTGAATATTAATTTATATCCTGCTATATTGCTGAATTTATTTATCAGTTCTAGTAGTTTCTTGGTGAAATCTTTGCAGTTTTCTATGTACAGTATCATGTCATCTGCAAATAATGATGGTTTTACTTCTTCTTTTCCAATTTGGATGGCTTTTATTTCTTCTTCTTATCTGATTGCTGTGGCTAGGGCTTCCAACACTATGTTGAACATGAAGGTGAAAGCGGACATCCTTGTCTTATTCCCAATCTTAAGGGGAATGCCTGTAGTTTTTGCCCATTGAGTATGATGCTGGCAGTGGGTTTGTCTTATATGGCCTTTATAATGTTTTGGTATGTTTTCTTTAATTACACTTTACTAAGAGTTTTTGTCATAAATAGCTGCTGGATTTTATCAGATGCTTTTTCTGCATCCATTGATATGACCATGTGATTTTATCTTCCATTTTGTTTATGTGGTGAATCACATTTATTAATTAGTGAATGTTGATTTGTGAATATTGCTTTTAGCAATATTTTATCTGTTATATCTCCCCAAGCAAAGGAAACAAAAGAAAAAAATGGGGCTACATCAAACTAAAAAGTTTCTGCACAACAAAGGAAATCAGCAACAAAATAAAGACAACTCATAGAATGGGAGAACATATTCACTGATGGATATGATAAGGAGTTAATATTAAAAATGTATAAAGAATTTACAAAAATTCAAAACCAAAAATAAAAATAAAAATAAAAAAACAAGTAAAATATGGGCAAAAGACCTGAGTAGACACTTATCCAAAGAGGACATACAGATGGCCAATAGACATTTGAAAAGATTCTCAGCTTCACTAATCATCAGAGAAATCCAAATTAAAACCACAGTAAGATATTATCTCACACTTGTCAGAATAGTTATCATCAATAAATCAACAAACAAGTGCTGGCAAGGATGCATTGTTGTTGGGAATGCAGATTGGTGCAGTCACTGTGGTAAGCAGTATGAAGATATTCAAAAAATTAAAAGTAGATTTGCCTTTTGACCCAGTGATCCCACTTCTTGGAATATACCTAAAGGAACTCAAAACACTAATTTAAAAGAGCATAAGCACCCCTATGTTCATTGCAGCATTATTTACAATCATCAGGATACAGAAGCAGCCCAAGTGTCCATCAGTAGATGAGTGGATAAAACAACTATGGGACATTTACACAATGAAATGCTATTTGGCTGTAAAAAAGAAGAAAATTTTAACCTTTGCAACAGTATGGAAAGAATTGAAGAACATTATGCTGAGTTAAATAAACCAGTCGTCGTCGGCAGCCGTCCGTCTCGAGAGACGATGGTGTAGCTTCTTAAGAGTCTATCTGCACCGCCGAGAACGGTTGTGCAGTCCGACTCGGGAGTGACACGGTATCTGTCTCCTCCCGTGTTGAATCGACATCTTGCGATGATGCTGGAGTGTCCTCTCCAGTGAAGCTGAAGCTACAGAGCCTGGGCAGGGTGATATGGAGGGTCTGCTGTTGCCCATGCAGCAGACCCCCCCTCTCTTCGCAGCTGAAGGATCCAAGGGAAAGACGGAGTCAATACAGCTTGGCTTCAGGTGTGCCGCAGGAGTTGCCGGTGTTGACTACAACGTCAAACCGCCTTAGGGACTCCGGCTCCGGATTTTCTGTCGGGGTTTACTCCCTTAGCCTTTCCCCTGAAGAGGTATGCCGCAAGGCAGCGGAGGTTTTTTGGAGTCAGAGTTTTCCTTCTCTGATGTGCCCTGACTGGAAGATCGAACCAGCGACACTTAGCTCGCAGGCTGACGCTCAATCCACTGAGCCAAACCAGCCAGGGTTTAAATAAACCAGTAAGAGAAAGACAAACACCATACGATTTCACTCATATATGGAATCAAATGAACAAACTGAACTAACAAAGAAAATGGGGACAGATTCATAGATGGAGAACAGGATGACAGTGTGGTGACTACTGGGGAGAAGGGGGTATAAGGGGACAAAATTGTATTGAAAAAATACAATAAAGATTAAATAAAGGCAAAAAATAAATTTATAATTTAAAAAATGAGTGAGGAAAAACACCTTTAACTTAACTTAGTGTGGAATTGTAGACAAGTTTTTTTTTTTATTTCCATTAATAGTATCTGCAATAAAGTAAATACTTTTCTTCCTTTTTTTGTCCTGTATTGTGTTTCATAAATGCAAAGTAGATTAGAGAACTGAATTGAGGTAATTTCTTAATAGTGATACATATATAATATTCTCTATATAGTACCTGGGACTTGCTAGTACTCTGAACTTGGACAGGAGGCAGAAATACCAGGTGCTCTAGACCCCTTTTATTGAGAGAAATCTAAATGAAAAAAGAAGCCACTAGAGGTCATGAAAGAGTTAAAAGGGTCAGCATTGCTGTGACGGAGGAGGAGGTTTAATAGGCTTTATGTTGTATCTTATCAAAGTAGAAGACTTGGGCAGAAGTTTAATAGTCCACCTTCAGAAGGTGTTGGTCTGTGGACTGGTCACTGGAATGTGGAGACCACGGGTAAGTAGGCACCAATCCAGAATGCACAGACATGTGTTGGGGGTTGGAATTAAGGATGAATACAAGAAAGAATGTGTTCACCTAGAGAGAATGAGATCCATAATGGATATCAGTGTCAATCTTCCCTGGGTGAAGTCAGTGGTTGGAACATCCAGACCTATGGCTACCTACCGTCACTTTGCATAATGATCAACCTCTCTGGTGTGGACAAAAAAAGCCTTAGAAATTTGCTCTCTTCCTCAAATATTGACAGGCCTGGGTGTTTGCTTATGAACACAGGAGGGGCTGAGTACTGTACAAAAGACAGGTACTTCAGTGACCACAGTAAGCTCGCCATTCCACTGACTATGGATTCTAACTAATCTTGATTGGTAGATTCACTTGCTTTTCATTTTTAAAAACATTTACTTGATTATTAAGAAGTCCCAAAATAACATTATCTTAGAAATCATACTATTCTCAAATTAATATTTTATTAATAGTACTTTCATCAGGGGTGAATGGTGTTTGATCTTCATGTGGTAAGCAGAAGGTTGAATATATGAGGGTAGATAGAGCCTCTGATTATTTTCATCTTATTAATTGGTGAGTCAGGCATAGTTCTTCGGTCTTGTAAACTGTCATATCTCAACTTTGTAGCTGCTAGCAAGAAACTGATTTTTCTGACTACTGTTTATAGTCCTTTTACTTAAAAGAGAATTCAGGAATTAGAACCATATACTCAAATAGTGAAATCATGATACTCAAGTGGCTTAACTGAGTTTATTTCCCTCAGAAAATTTAAATAGGGTTAAAATATTTGAGGACTCTGTTTTTATTTTATCAAATATCTAGACCAAGGCTCACTAACTCCACCCATGGGGCAAATCTGGCGAGTTGGCTGTTTTTGTTAGTAAAGTTTCATGGGATTACAGCTACGTCTGTTTTTTAAAGTGTTTTCTGTGGATGCATTCACACTATGATGACAGAGTTGAGTTGAGCAATTGTTACAGAAACTGTAGGAACTGCAAAGACTAACATAGGAACTAAATGGTCCTCTGCAGAAAAGAGTGCTATCCCCTGATCTAGTTGATTAACCAAAGTTCAGCAAAAGCTATAGAACTTTTGAGTAGTATTAATAAAACCTTTAGGTTTTTAACTGAATATATACAAATGATACAATTTTATTTGTATCTGAGCTAGAAGATAGAAATGAAAAAAATGTGAGTCATTGATTAATTTCATCTACACTGTTAGTAATATTTCTACATTATAGAGATTTAATTTAAAAAGCTACCTGTATTGGAAAATCACAATATGCCAGCCACCTACTTTATGTCCTTTATCTATAATTTCTTATGTAAGCATCATAAAAATTCTACCAGGTACTAATATTATCACTTACTTTACAGACAGATGCCAAAGATGTTAAAGAACTTGTTCACATGGTTAGCATGGGCAGAGCTGAACTTGAACTCAGGAAATCTTGCTCTAGAATTCACATTCTTAGCCGTCATATCCTTCTATTTAGCAACAGCAATGAAAATTTTTCTAATATAATTTTAATGTTTGAGTCCGTTACTGCCAATTACATGTATTAATGGTAATCTGTAAAGTTATATTTGCATTTATTGCCATAAAGCATACAATTTCTGATTATTAGTCTTCTTATTAATGTTAATTATATGTACCTGTTACTAATACTTTCATAGTCAATGCTTTATAATCTCTGTATGTATGGAAAATAGTTGCTAGAGTGACATTTAACTTCTCCATTAATTGTTTGAACTACTGTTGTCTAAGAAATAAATTGAGAAGACTTTATGTAAATAACCTTAAACATTTTGCTTTGAAGATATTTTCAACTTTTTCTTTTAAGATACGGGTGGAAAAAGGAAGGGAACTAGGTTGGGAAAATGAAGTAAAAAGGTACAATTAAATAAAATTATAGGTAGGATTTTATGTAATCATCTCGCTGAAAATTATAGGGTTCTCTATCTGTGTAAAGAAGTGTTTTACCAGAAGTGTTTCTCCAACTTTTTCTTGATAGTTATGCAGTGGCAATGTGATCCAGAATTGAGGTAATTATGGTGGAAGTTTAGACTAAAAATATGCATTTACTTCAGGTATTTGGTAAGTGAGGCAGAAAGAAACATTTGTGAAATATAAAGACTTCAAATCTCTTCTTTTTTCTTTTTTTTAATTAAATATTTTATTGTTCTATTTTAGTTGTTCCAATTTTTCCCTCTTCACTCTCTTCTTCCCAGCCTGCTCGCACTCCCACAGTCAATCCCCATCCTGTTATCCATGCCCATGGGTCGTTCATGCATGTTCCTTGACTAGACCCTTCCCCTTCTTTTCATCCTTATCTCCCTCCTTCCTTCCCTCTGGTCAATGCCAGTCTGTTCCTTGTTTCCATGCCTCTGGTTCTATTTTGCTCATGTGTTTGTTTTGTTCACTAGGTTCCTCTTATAGGTGAGATCATATGACATTTGTCTTTTGCCACCTGGCTTGTTTTGCTTAGCATAATCTCCAGTTCCATCCATGCTGTCATGAAGGATAGTATTCTTTCTCTCTGCTACATAGTATTCCATTGTGTAAATGTACCACAGTTTTTTGATCCACTCATTTAGTGATGGGAACTTAGGCTGTTTCCAGCACTTAGTACCTGGATTTAGAACTTGAAACTCAAGATTTTTTTACAATTTAGTGTCATGACTTGGTGTCGTGCTTTCTTGAGCCTTGCATTTATACACACTTCATACTGAAATATTTTAAACTACCAAAATTATTAAATAAGTAGGCATTTGACAGTGATAAAATAGCTTTTAGAAGTTTCCTAAAAAGCGATGACTTAAAAAATAACCTATACACCTAGTTTGAGTGGATAAAAAATCAGAATAATCACACATCTTAGTCTATCCTTTTCTCTTTTTGTAACTCTGTCACCCAAATTTCTTATTACTGAACACTTCTGTATTTAGTAGTATATAAATAATTTATAGAACAGTCTTTAAACAACATGGAAAATAAGAAATTTTAATATTAGAAGTAACTCAGAAGTAACCTGTTGAATCCTTGTTAGTCTTTGCAAAGACTTTCGCAAATCCTCCTCACATTTTGGTAGTTTGTGTGGTTCTGCACATTGTCAGTCCCATGGCGGAATCACAAAGTACTCTACTTTTCAGCTTCCAGGTCTGGTGGATGCAAACATTGAGCTTATTTTCCACCAATCAAATGCACACATGCTGAGCTTTGATTGAAAAATGAGCTACCAGAAGAAACGGATAGTAATGTGAGGCACATCCAGTTTGCTGAGCCAGGTGTTGGGAGAGGGGTGGCAGCTGCCTGACAGTGTCATCACTTAGGCAGGGTTTTGTAGTGAGGTAGTGTCTTTGCCTTTGCCAGAGTGCTGTGGTGTAATTTTCATAGTTGTTACTGGATACTCAGCCTAGAACATTCCTCTCAGCCATCCATCAATTCTGTGAGTTCTCAGTTTATCATCATCATCATCATCATCATCATCACCATCTCTATTACTTTAGAACTAATTAGAGTGAAGTCTGGGTGTGCATATAAAGGGCAGCCTGAGTACTCTGAAACAAACAAATGAACAAAGAACAAATAAAAAACTAATTAGGAGCTGGAAATAAAATTCTTGGGACAGGGTATGAAGTGCTAAGAGCAAATTTAAAGTGAGTTCATAGTCATGAGGACTAGATGAAGTTCCTGCATTAATACTCATAGCTCTCCTTTCTAACCACATGTTACTTGCTCTAACACCTCCATGCAAACGAAGCTCTGTTTCGTTGACAGCTTCAATCTACTGAGTCACAGATGTCTGATTTTCTATATTCATTTCTCTCCTTATTCAACTTAGATTCCCTAATCCTTCATTATAATCACACTTTTGCATGTTCTTCAATTTCTTGCCCACATTTCTCACCACTGCACAAAACTTGATGAATCCATTTATTTGTTGACTTCATACCTAAACCTGTAGTTAAGAATTTCCAGAGAATAATTATAGTAAGCTTACTTATTTTTATCACTATATGATTATAATTTCTAACCTCAAATGGGACAAACCATCTATGTTTTTATAGTTAATGTCTTAATTCAATTTGTATCATGACTATGATATTTATTTTTTCTTAATACCCCCTCCAAATATCATACGGTTTTCATCTTATGGACAATTACTTATATTATATTTCACTAAGAATATAAATGTTACTAGACAACAGCTCATTCCTTTTCCCCTGGCCAAACCAAAATATACTTATATATTTTACCTGTACACCCATCTTTCTTTTTCATGTTGAGTGCCTTCTCTTACTAGAGGAAGTTCATCCCTGAAAGACTAAGATCCCTTGCCTTCTGGCTTTCTCCAGGACTTTACTTCTTTGGTTGTTACTATTTCCTACACCACCAGCCTCTCTTTTTCTACTACATCTATCATATCAAATATCATATCATAACTTACAGAAGTCCACTCATGCTCATTTATTTCTTCAGCCATTACATCATTATCTGGCTAAACTTAAAATCTTTCTTTTTTTTTTTTTTGTCAGATGAATTACCAAGCTCTCCAATTGCTATGTCCTCATAATACAGGCTACGTGAGCATCTCATGGAATCCAAGGGTAGGGAGGGAAGCCAGGTGACATGACAGGCTGGTTCTGAGAACTAGAAAACCATCAGAGACCAGGATTTCTCTCTCTTGATGTCTTGTTTTGTGTAGTCTTTTTATGTCTGTTTCTTTCTTCTGGACCTATAAAGCAGGAATGAGAAAATTCCTGAACATATTTTTGTCTGTTAAAATAGGTAAAATGTTTGGTCTGGCCTTTTAAAATAAAAAAAAAGCTACATTATAGATAAACAATGTGCCTCAAGGTTTCTGGAATAAAATTTGTGTTTCCTTTGAATGTGTCTCTAAGCAAAGAGTGGCCAGATGGGGGGCCAGGTAGAATTCTTTACATCTCCAAAAGACTAGCTTTTACTTTCAATTTTCCAAAACACTCTTTTCATGGATTCTCATGTAAAATATAAGCAAGAACTCTAAAGGCTCAGTGGGAAATATACACTATATTTCATAGAAGTGTGACATAAAACTGTTCAATTACAAAGTTTTTTGTCATTAAGATGATAAGTTAGATGAAAACATTCCACAAAGGTAGCCTGATAATGTTTGTTTCTAAATTGACTCATAGTCGACAAATACCCTTTAATAGGTCTTCTAGTATTATGTTTAAACACACAGACTCTGTATCTAAAAAATATGTTGTTTCAAGTTCTTGCTTTGCCACTAAAAGAAATACTACCTTGGAGAAGTTACTTAACCTATTTGTGCTTCAATTTATTCATCAGTAAAATGAAACTATACAAGAATTATATATGCCTAGAAGAGTATTTGATGATAAATACTAATATTATTTGTAACCATAGATTCAAAAATATTTATTATGATCTTTCCATGAACTCATGATTTGTCTGGGTATAAAATTTTAGATTATATATTTCTATCAGAATATTTTGAAGATAATATTATATGTTTTTCTGGAAGTTTTGTTACTAATGAAAAGTCTGTCAATAGTCAGCAGGAAGTGTCTTTTTCCCTCTAGTGGATTTTATGATTACCATTCTTTTTTTATTTTTTAAATACATACATTGTATGATTCAATGTGGTGATAAGGTTAATAACATATTTTTATCCTTTTTTCATGTGGTAAGAAAGTTTAACATGAACTCTCTTAAATTTTTAAGTGTAAAACAATATATATTTCACCAGAGCCACTATGTTTTACAGCACATCTCTAGAACTTGTTTATTTTGCCTAACTGAAACTTTATACCCATTGAAAAAAAAAAAAAAACTTGCTGGGCGATCACCATTCTACCCCCTGCTTCTGTGAGTTTAACTCTTTTAGATTCCTCATGAAAGTGAGATCATGTAGTATTTTTCCTTTTGTGATTAGCCTATTTCACTTACCTTAATGGCCTCCGGGTTTACCTATGTGGTTGCAACTGGTAGAATTTCCTTCTTTTATAAGGCTTAATGATATTACATTTTATGTTTATACCATGTTTTCTTAATTCATTCATCTGTTGATGGAAATCTGGGTTGTTTCTATATCTTGGTGATTATGAATAATGTAAAAATAACATGAAAGTATAGATATTTCTATGAGATCCTAATTTCAATTCTACTGGAAATATACCTAGATATGTATATAGTAGTTCTATTTTCATTTTTTTAAATAAATTCCAATTCTGTTTTCCATAGGCTCTAACAAGATCCTTTATTGTTTGTTTATTGCATGGTATTTAATAGAGCTATTATAGAAAACACTTCTTTTTTTTATTTCTAAGGACCTACTATCTGCCGAAGAATGTGGTCAGTGTGAATTACCAAAAGATGAATAAGATTATCTGAAACTTTGAGAAACATAGTATTTTATGAAGAGGGGACACAAACAGTATTTTATGAAGAGGAAACACATATGTGGTTATCATGTTATATTTACTTAGTAAATTATATAAATACTAGAGGCCTGGACACTATGCAATAATAAAATAGAGGAGTTAGTGAGAAATGCTGCCTATGGTAGCTGAGGAAGATATCATATGACAGAATTTAAAGTTGTATTATATCTTCTTTATCAAGTACTTGTCTTTTTAATATTCTGCTGCCTACTGAAGTGTTTTGGTTGTCTCCAGTTAAAATACTTGTGTGAGTGATTGTTTGAGTTGTGAGCTGATCTGACTGTCTTCACATGGAGCAAATTTTTCACTTGAAAAACTAATGAACTGTGACTATTCTGACCTGAGTATGTGACTGACATTTTCTGATAAATGGACAAGATGAAATTGTCACATCAAGGAAAATAACTGGTAGGATTTGAGGCCAATGATATAACTGACTTTCAAAGAGTAATTAGAATTTTGAAACATGCATATTTATCACCATTTTTTTCCCCAAACTTAAGGACTTTTCTGATGAATTTGATGTTGAAGGATGAATTTTTTTATATTGTATGATGAAATGTGTTAACATGTGGATGATAGACATAACTGTGGGAACTGATATTTTCTAAATAATCAATGCATGATGTTAGCAAAATCTTAAGAGTAAAAGTTAAAAAAAAACTACTTTGAAACCATAAATTATTTACAATTTAGTAGAGTACAAAAGGTTAATTGATTCAATTTCAAATTTCATATCGTAACTAGTAATTGTGAGTTTTGGTGTGGTAACTAAAAAGAATATTCACAATTCTGTGCTTGTCAAGAATTAAGCCAATTGCAAAAATGCAGGTTTTTTTTTCTTTTTTTGGATATATAGTTTTGTTATTTTGATTAACATATAATAAGATTATTGTTATTTTTACATTAACTAATAAATACTTAAAATTCTCACTTTTAATACTTAATGCAGCATATATATGTGTATATATATGTTTGTATGTATGTGTATATATATATATGTGTATATATATATATATATATATATATATATGTACATGAATTATTTGTGGTCCTCAATCACTTAAAAAGTTATTATATAGGATCCCTGAAACCAGATAAAGATGTGATACTTTCAAGACATTACATACAAGGGTTTGTTGGAAAGACTACTAATTCCTTTGTTCCCATTAATTAGGTTAACTCACTGAAACTAGAAATCATCTAATTACATTAAAAATAATTCTTAAAATCTAATGTAATCTAAGGTTATAAATATGTAAATTTGCTTCTTTATTGGTAACCATAGTTTAAGGTACTTTTATTCTGAAATATCTTGTATTTGGGACAGTTTCAAATTCTATGGTGCTGTTATAAATTTTATTGCAAAATTTCAAGGTCAGCCTTCACTGACTTGTGACTTATTTGTTGATGTGATGTTATATGAAAGTAACAACAAGTGATATAACTTAAACATATGATTGTTAGTTTAGGATAGCATTCTTACATATGTTAGAAATACAATAACGATTTTGTTATAAGCCAACAAAGTTTAGTCAGGAAATATGGAGATGCAAAAAAGTAAACAAACTAGTCAGGCATTAAAAATGGTACTTTTTCTCTAAATCTTATGTGAAATTCACAAAAAAAGAGAAACAATTTATGAAATATATGTAATAAGTGAAGTTGGATATTACACCAGTAAATTCAGAAGCAAACAAAAATTATGGTTAGACAAATATGTAAACTGATCAATTGGTTCAGCATAAAAATCACAAATTATTAGAGGCTGATAAAGCAATATGCAGAATAATTCTTTCAATCCAAAACATTTTGGTTAGTTAAATGAAGAAATAAATCATTCTATATTAAAGAATATACAGAAATTTTCTTCTGCTGTCATGCAAAAAAAATATATCTCAAACATGACAATAATGTTTTCTTAAAAATAATTGTTTTTCAGAGACTAAAACTATAACTGATTTAAAAAAATCCACCAAGCAACCTTAGAGTAAAAATATAGAAGGATAAAATCATGATGGATGACTATGATGTGCCTTCCATTAGATCTGTATTTGATATAACAGAGATAAAAGTGGACATTTCCTTTCCTAATACTGTTTCATTTTATATTTTCATTTTACCTCTTGCTTGTGCAGTGTACACCAATTTGTGTGTTCAAGGGAAAGCTTTGTATTTAGGTTTCAATGTGAAAAGATTATACCTTTTCTATTTTTAACACATTTAACATAGCAGCATGTTCCCTAGCCTGCAAAGAGGAAACAGTGGTAAGCTGGATGGGTGATGGTTGTGTCAATGTCTTTGAGCTAAAAAACCACCAGGACACATACCTGCAGTTGAACAAGTTGGTTTATTACAAATTGAAGCCAGGGAGAAAACACACCATGGATAACTGTGCAGTGTCTCAGTAAGAATGTATTAACAGGATATGGGTTTGTGTTAGGTGATTTGGACAGGGTTTAAAGAAGTAGAGCTTTGCCTCTGTGATTGAATATCTTAATAAAATTTATCTAGAGAAAAGGAGGGTAAGACTGAAACTTGAGCTGTAATTAATAAGTGAATAGCAGCCAGCACAGGGAGATGCTTGGCCATTTTTCTGTGGTTATCATGACGTTCTTGTTTTGTCTGCATTCAGACATCATTATGGAAAGGTCATGCTTTTCTTAACTCATCATGGTCACAAAGTAATCTTGTTTGATATTGATATTCTGTGACATTGTTTATGTTCAAGAGGAGGACATTGAGACCTACCTGTGGGTCCCAGACAAACTTGAAGCAACATTAAATTAGAGACCCAACTTTTTTGCACAACCAAAAGTATGGATAGCCATAGATCATGTTCCACTTAATCCAATTTTTGTTTTCCTTTCTTTAAAAAATCTACTACATTAGAAATTTTTAACTTACAATTTTTGTCTTGATATCCTTTATCTAGAGCTAGATTTTCAGATAGCATGGCTCTGGGATACAAAAAAAATTGATTAGTGAAGTCTACTTTCAAATTTCCATTAGACATTGAGGCAGTGAATAATCATGACCTAAGGTTAATAAGTTAAAGATTTTATGGTGGTGTTAAGTTCTTGGCTGACAGTTGGTTAACAATAAGCAGAAGTTTTATATAGACTATGATCCTAAGAAAGAGCTGCTAAGCTGTTGGATGTGGTAGAAACTATGGCTGAAACTGAGAATTCAAAGGAGGGAGCAGAAGTTTTGGGGGCCACTGAGCCTGACTATTCACTAGTCCAGCCCTTCCTACCAATAGCCCATCCTTCTTTTTGCCATGACTGTGCTCTTGAGGGGTGGACTTATGATTTAAAGGGAAGACATGTCTCCCTAAACAACTAACATCTGTATTGTTGGAAACTTTTTAGAAATAGCTTACTGTAGGAATGAATATTGATTTCAATGACTTCAGGAAAACAGTGTATTTCCCACCCTCTATGCTCCCACTCTTCAACTGGGGATTATCATAGAACAATGTTAACTTTCTCTTATCAAAATAGCCAGGACTGTTAAAGTTAACATTTGTGTATTTTGTTCTTTTATTGTAGTCAATAAGGAACTTTTAATCACTCTTTAATAGAAACAACCAAGTTTATGAATTTGTTCATTTAGCAAATATCTTTTGAGTGCCTAATTGGTCTTCCCTAAGTAATGGGGATGGAAGAGTGACTTTACAGAGTAGACCCTTTTCTTAGGAAATCTAGATCAACTTTAGAATGAAGTTTGTTTTTTTTTTTTTTTTTTTTTTTGATAAAAAAGAATAGTGAAAATCAACTTCCATAACATTCAGATTTCTAAAATGTAGATTTATGGAAAAACTGTAGACATGAAATTAGATTCTCTATTACATTATACTGGAGGAAATATATTCCTTAGAACTCATCAAGAGAACTTAGGTATAAGAAATAATAAATTAAAAGTTTAATTAAAAATTAATTAGACCTATGTTTTTTTGTCTTTTTAATTCAGTTTTTGTATTATAGTTAAAATTTCAAGTCATAATTATTATAAAACTTATGTTACATTCAAACTAGAACTAAGGTCTTGATTTGAGATTTGCACAGGTTAATCAGAACATTCAAATTAAGGCAATATAGTTTTTAAGTTTGGTATTAATTTGAGAAGATTTTCTAATTTGAATATTTTTTTAGATAGTCACATTATGAAAGTTATAATCAAGATACATAGTTTAAAATCAAGGATAAACATTCTTTACTACAAAAATGTTGACAATAAGCTGAGTGATTTCAGGGTTACTTTTCTTCTTTGGCATTTAACCTTGAATAAGCACTCATACATAATTTTAAAAATTTCTCAGGATTTGAGCTCTATCACTGAGAAGTACAATTTGAAGTCTTATATTTTACAGTTGACTGGTATCTCAGACATTTCCTCTCAAGCTTGGGGCTATAATAAATCCCTGGGTTTTCAGTAAGTTAGAAGAGAGAAATGTAGTTAGGAAACTTTGGAAATGGGTAAATTTGGTTAGAAGAGCAAAATTCAGAGAAGCAGATTTGGTTCTTTTTATGTTTGTTTGTTGCTTTTGAAATTATTTCTTTTCATTATATTTTCCAATATTTTTGATTCAGAAAGGGAAATATATGTAATACATATATTAGCTTTAAATTATCAACATATGATGGATACTCATTTATCCCAAGAACTAACATATGTCCAATGTGTGAAAGAGGTCTTGATTATTCAGGCAAGACAAGACTAAATCTACGAAATAATAGGACAGTCAGTAAAGGTTTAGGAAAAAAAGAAGCAAATGCTGACTGACTTTTCAAGCAAGATTAATACTAATAGGGTCAACTGATAATATGAATACATGCCATTTTAAGGTATGTCTAGTCATGAAAACAACATTTTAAGGATGTCTTGAAAATGTGTGTTTTCCACAGATTATCTATTTGATCCTTAATAGTTCACATCTCATTATTTGTGTAACCTTCACTCTGCTGCACTAATAAACATTTGTGGAGATAGAATAGAACAAATATCCAATAAGCAAAAGAGATCCAACATTATGCAGTCATTATCAGTCCCCGGATATGAATTTTCCAGACTTTGACTAGCCAAAGACTTCTGTGGCAATAAGTTTTCGTTGTGGTTTTAGAGCTCATATATTGTCATCTTTGGGGTAGAGTAAAAGGTTCATTTTTCTATTCAATGTTTGGCTATGTCGTATCTTTTCCCTTTTTGTTAAATAAATCAATACTTTCCTGGATGTAGAGTGTTGATTCTCTGGTTTACCTATTGTCACTTATCAATATTTCAGATGCTTAATATCTTTACCTGTTTGAAATTGCTACACCTTTATCAGTAGAGACAAAACAAATGCATGTGGAAATATTGAAGACAATAGTTTCCTTTTGCTCAAGGAGAATCATTATTTTCTCATTACCCCCTGTTGGGTTCTTTTCTAGGCAAGTTTATTTCAATTTCTGATATTGATTACTGCCTTCATGAGCTTCTTACCTATATGTTTATGTGATCAGCTTCATTAGCTGTTGCATTTCTGGTTCTCTGTAAGCTTTTATATATGTAACTATTGCCTAGGAATTTCTCTGATGGATGCTGATAACAGCTGTTACGTATGTCACAAAAGACTTCAAGTTGAAACAAATTTGCCCCACCTCTGCCCAATATTTTACTTCAACATTTCCTATACTACCCACTTTCCTGCCTCATTCAATAGTTAGCTATACATTTTTCTGGCTAAGCCAATTAACTGCAAACTTAGACTCAAGGGTCAGGTATTGTTTATTTCTGCATTATATACATTGTCTAGACAGGGACTGGCAATTGTGCATGAGTCAACACAATTTGATTAAATTTATGTTTTCCTTCTTTATAATGAGGTTTGTTTCTGTGTAATAAGGTTTGTTAAAGAAAAAACTTACTGTTCTGTCCTGTGGTATCTGTCTTTTTATAGTATCCTGAACATTGTGGTCACTATGTAAATATTTAGTGATTCAAATAGGGAATTTTTATGGCAAATGGCCTTATATATGAGCAGTCACTAACATCTGTATGATTTCGAGAAGATCTTTCATCCAAAATATTTTTTTCCTTTTCTAGTTTGAGTCTGGAACTTGAACTTGATGGCTCATGAGATTGTCTTTCAAACACAAAACTGCAAGAAACAGAAGCTCCTTAAGTAGGTAATCAGCTAATATCCTTTAGTGGAGCTAAATAGGGACTAAATTTGGCATTTTCTTTACATCTTATTTGTTCAGTTTTGTCAAGAGAGGGCAGAGGGAATCAAAAACAAGTTTGTATTTCATTGTGCCAAAATAGCTTTGAGGAAAAGGAGTAATATGGGTTATAGATAAGAGCTGTTAAGCAGGCTGAAATAAATTATTAGCAAAATGACTAATCAATATCAAATTTAGAGAAAAAGTTCCTGGAAGTTAGTTGAGGACTATCTTGGTGTGTAGTTTCCTTCAGGAGCTAGGTGTTCATTCTCACAGTGACTGCTTATAGCTCAGTACCTTTCTAGGAACTGCCCTTAGCTGAAGGAAGCTGCTTTGCCCAAATTTATGCCTGCTTTCTGAGGACAACCTATATTCAATGTATTGAGGTACAAGTAAAGAGACATGCATGCTTCTTTGCCTCATTTGAGTCAATTCCAGGACTTTCTCAGCTTCATACCTTCCCATAATATTAAATTGAGTCCTCTGCTTCAAGTTCATCACAGTTCAGTCCTTCTCTCTGTCCAGTTTTTCTCCTCTCACTCCTTCCTCTTTTAGAAACCACTTGCATGCAAACTTCAGAGACTCAGCATTTGTTTCTAGGGAATCTTAAGAGAGTTGTTGTCAAATATTGACATAGAAAGCTGGCTAAAATGGGGGTTTCAAACTAGATTACCCAGTGACTAGCTGGCAGTAAAAATCATAATTTTTTCCAGAAGATGGAGCAGTGGTCATGGCATGCAGTTGTGGCACAAACACTCAGCCTTCACTGGTGGTGAACTGGGATGGAATATAAGTAGAAGAGAACATGCTTGTGTGCACTCTGTATCAGGTGTTTGGTGGGATTGGAAGAAGTAGTGATTATATTAAATAGGATGGCTATTGCAGGGGATCATTAATGCATCCAACAAAGACAATCAAACAAAGGCTGAGGGTGAATAACTCCTAAATAAGACAAAGCATGAAGGACAGAGAGTCATCGCTGCAGTATATAGACTCTTAACTCCTAGAGTCAGAGAGCAGGAAAAGATGAGGATTCTACTCAATTCTTATTTATGAGAGTGGCAGAGCTCTAGAGATGGTTGAACTGTTATGTCAAAGTCAGGACCTTCATTGTGAAGAGGCGAGACCCTTATATTGGAATAACAGAACTATCTGAATAGATATCCTCAAATCCTTGAGTCTCTAGATTCCCTGAACCTTTAATTTCTGCAGAAGAAGTCCACTCCCTCCTGTGAGAGGCTAATATTCTTCCCTTTCTCCAAGACACTGCAGAGGCTTCTGCCTTATAAGACCACATGGGTCCATCTGATTTAGAAGATACCTAGGTAAGACTTTGGACTTTAGATTTTAGAGTTGATTGTAGAATGAGTTACGATTTTTGGGGCTATTGGATGGAATGAAGGTGTTTGGATATAATAAGGGTATGAATGTAGGAAAACCAGGTGCAGAATGCTATGGACTGAATGTTTCTGTGCCCCTCAAATTCACGTGTTTAAGCCATATTGCCCAATGTAACTGTATTTGGAGATAGGGCCTTTAAGAAAGTAAATAAGGCCAAATAAAGTAATTAAGTGTGGGTCCTAATCTGATGGGATTAATGTCCTTATAAGAAGAGACACAAGAGAGCTCACCTTTTTGGCCATGTGAGGACACAGCAAAAAGTCAGCCATGTGTAAGTCAGGGAAAGAACTCCCAGCAGAAATCTAATTCTCTTATCAAGGTTTGTTTTTTGTTTTGTTTTTTTTAGATTTTTAAACCTCCAGACCTGTGAAAATATGTTTCTTTTGTTTAAACAGTCTAGTCTGTAGTATTTTGTTATGGAAGCCCATCATACAGACATATTTCAAGGAAGAATATTCCCAGTGGCACACTTGGGAATTTGTGCTTTTTGTTCAAGAAACTGTTAACTTCTGCAGATCTGATTCTGAGAAAGAAAATGCTTCCATCCGAAGGTCCAAGAGCAGTCCTACTAAACTTAAAGTTATGGCTGCTACCTGGCTACTTTTGGCTCTTTATTCCAAGGGCTTCACAGACAAGGAATGGAAGCTCCTTTCTGGGACAGTAATTGAATAAAAGCTTCTGTTATGCAATAAGAGCAGAGAAGAAATATTTAGTACCCAGGTAACCCATCGGGCACCTTTTAGTACTCTTCTCTTTAAAATTTACTGTAAATGATTAAGACATCAGCTATATCACAAGAAGAACAAAGAAGACAGGGACACAGAGCCCTTGGGGACGATGGTCTGGTTCACTGCTTAAGTTCCAAGACCCAAGAGAAGGATATGAGAAATATAATATTGGTATCAGCTCTACTAGTAGTGCTTATAGTTGAGTCTCTAATCTTTCTCATGTAAGTAGTTGGTCTAGGAAAGGAGAACAGCCAGAATCACTGGAAAGCTACTTTCAGATAGGTAGAACTCACCTTAGATGGCTAGAGTGGATACTGTGGTATGCTGTCAAGTGCCCTCTTTAAAATGGTGCAACAATTATCCCAACCACAGGGACTGTTAGCTCTGACTCTTTATGGTTAAACCACTATCTAGGAATTGACCTTGGTCAAAAAAAATCTCTTACTTAAGAGGGCAGCCCATGTCCAATGCAGATCATGAAGAAGATATACAAAAGTCTAGCCTTTTCACTTCAACTGAGAAGATTCTGAAGAGCCTTTCAGATCCAGATCTCGACAGATATTACCTAAAGACTTCACTACAAATGTATTACAGCTCAACTTCTTCATCTGCTCAATCTTGCTTCCTTTACCTGTCACACATGCTCTTCCATAGACGATTCTCAATAAAGCTCCTATGCACAAATCTCAGTGTCTTGTCTTTTTCCTGAATATGATATACAGCAACACTAATGGTGGAAACCAGTGCAGTGAGGGGCTGAGAAAAAGCAAGTATGGCATTTAGAAAAGACAATGAGGTATTACAGTTTGGCTTTTGGAGGGGTTCTATTGCAGGTCTACTTTGCTTTTGCTCTGTGCATTCTTTTCTGGAAGCCGAGCTCATGAAATTGTCTTTATCAGAGACATTGACCATCTTGTAGAGAAAAGATCATGGAGAACTGTTCCTAGCTCTTACAGATCCTCCCCAGAAAGAATGCCCAATACTTACACCAAAGTAGCATTGTTCTAAACTTGTCATATGAACATACCTGACTACAACATAGCGGTGGTCTCTTGAGAAGTGGTGCCATGGAGTGGGGTTACTGAAGGTGGGTGAACAGTGATTCAGCTTGCTACAGAGACGAAAGCAGGAAAGACAAGGAAGAACCTGGGTAAGAGAATTTGAGCACAAGAAAGAGATGAGATCTCAGAGAAAAGGCAGTAACTATGAACAATGTGAGGACTTTTAATTCCAGGTCAGAGGTTATATTTTAAAATTATGTGGTACCAGTGGATGTTTTGGATAAGAGATAGAAGCATAAATTATGAAACCTTGGGAAAATAATTTACTATTTCTCAGTCTCAGTAAGTGCTAATAATTACACTTACCATGTAGTGTTGTTGGAAAGACTGAATGAGATAAGGCTTGTAAAATGATTAGGAATGTGTCTGGCATTTAGAGTATGTTCAATGAATGCCAGTTGTTATTAGGCATGGACAGGAAAGGTGATTTTTGCTGAATCTCAGAGGATTATGTTAAAGATGATTTGATAGTTTTTATTTAAAATCATTTTATTTCTTAATGGAATGTGTAAAGCCAGTGATTTGGAGAGAAAGGAAACAGAGGTAAGGAATGTATGACGCTGATATGATTCCCAACGCCTTTTGTCCCTTTCTTACACCTTTTCTCTTATAGGATAGGTAAATTTTATATGTTATTTTACTTAGTGTGCAGGTATATTTTTCCTCTTGATGCCAGGTACTATACTTTCTTAATCTTTATTTCCCATGCAGTACCATGCCAAATGGAAAGGATTATGACATATTAATTAAAATTAATATTGTTTCCATTGCTCTAAGTCAGTTCTCTGTTTGGAAATCATTTGTGTTGTCTTATGCAGTTTGGTCTCCTTAGTCTGATAACCAATACCATGTATAATCTGGTTCCAATCTTAATTTCCAGACTTATTTCTTACTTACTACTTCGTGTAATACTGACCTAGCCAAATTAATGATTTGTTGTTGTTTTGCCTGTGCTTGTTGATCGCACTGAGTCCTCATTTTAATCTATCTCTTGGTTTTCCTCCCCATCTTCCCATAGGCTTTCCATCAGCCATGTAACTATTCTGCCCCACTGAAAGGAGTCTGAGTGCTCAGATTTGTTGGCTTCCATTATGTTAAAAACTGGTTTATACTTATATATAGGTTTCTTAACTGTTTGTGTATATCTGAACACAGAGATGGCTGGTCACTGTACAAAGGAAGGATTCTGGCGTGCTGTGGATTAGGTCACTGTGCTCATGTTGTGGCTTTAGGTATGAGCCCTCTTTTTAATTTGAGTTTTCCTGGAGGAATGTTCAATATATAACTGTATATACAAATTTAGTATTTTGAGTTATGTTACTAAAAATATTCAGAATATTTTAAGGCAGGTAATGTTATTGTGTCATATAAATATAATTTTGTTTGTGCTATTTGATTTGGGTCAGAGGACATATTCTGTAACTGCTTAATAGGAGAAAAAAAACAAGTAGAATGAGTTAAAAGCTCAAAGTGTGTGTGTGTGTGTGTTTTTCAATCTCTAACAACTGTAACTTAACCTAAAAACTGTGTTCCAACTATATAGAAGTGTGAAAAGGTTTATTTAAAGATTTAGAGTTGAATGTGAAAATAAATATTTAATGAGTTCTTTGCAATATGTTATCTTCTCAGTTTCTGTCTCCTGGGTCTGTATTGATTATCAAGGCCTAGTACCAAGTTTTATACATTTACATATGCCCAGAAAATCTTTCAAATTTGGTTGGGAAATCTACTTTAATGTATTCAGAAAAAGAAAACATAAAATTGTGAAATTTAATTTTTAATGAGTGAGTACCTTCTGTATGTATACAGAAGACAGGTGTTCCATGCACATGGTTAGTAAAGCCTAATTTTGATTTCATGAATGTTATTTGAAAAGATCCTGGAATAAAAGAAATAAAATCTGATGTTCCATGTATGTGAAGAGCAAAAAATTGAATTTTAAAGGAGACTATCAATTTAGCTTAACTTAAACAATCTAGATGAAAACTAAAGAATGCTATAAATAATAGCTAAGTCCTCATGTCTGATAAAATATTTGGGTATTTGGAAAGTTGGCTAATTGAACATGATTAATTTTCATCAAAGTGACTATTGTTATGACAGGATCAAAAAAGATGGGAGGTAGAAGTGCGGCTAGATATCATCTGGTCCAACATTATTATCTCAGCAATGAAGAATTTGTTACTTAGTCACAACTTATGGATAATAGGGTTTAAATCCCCTGACTATTAGTTAAAATACTCTCATTATTTTCTCAGTTCAATCTCTATTGCACAGTTTTTGTTAAATACCTGGATTTTTAATTAGTAAAATATTTTTGGTGACATAATAATAAGAAACCCTGAGGGCTTTTTTATTACTGCCAAAGACAAAGTCATCGAAAAAGGGTAGGGGTGAGCCAACTTCTCAATGGATTAGAGGCAGGGCCAGAAAAGGGTTACTGGAAAAAACTTCTCTGTCCTTTTCTCTTGACTCTCCTCCTCTTGGCATTTGCTCCATTTTTCTCTCTCCACATTGCCATCATGCTTGAGAGTTAAGCCATCTGTAGCCATGGCAGTGTGTGGTGGTCCCAGATCTATATGTTCTTTCGGTCACCAGCCATAGTCTCTGTAACATACTCTAGTGCCCCAAACTAACATTTCAGCAAGAAAAGGGGAGATCTAACTGCTTTGTTCAGGTCTGGTATGTACTATCAGTCCTATCAGTTGTGGAAAAAATAGAAAGGGCATCACTGCCTATAGGGCTCAGCTTTGGTTATGGAGAGTTTCTTAAAAAAAGGGGGTGGGGCTGGAGAGATATCCCAGAAATTACCTAATAGAACTCACTATCTTCATTTACAAAGCATTTAACTATTTAAAGAAGTGTCCTACTGTGTGTCAGGTTGTAGAGATGAGCAAAAGAGTCAATGTCCCTGGCTCCATGGAGCTTGAATTCTAACTCAGACGGCACTAAAGTGAGTGCTGACAGGCCATACAGGATACACTCTGATTTCTAAGAGTTGACAGTTTATTAATTTATATCAAAGTAGGAGCTGAAGTCTAGAAAGCTAACAGTTGAAGAGATTAAATATTCTTTATAATTTCCCTTTCATGACATTAATAAATCATATCTATTAACATATTTGAGTACCTACTGAGTAGCATTCTAGGCACTTCATGGGATACATAGAAAGAATAATACAGGTCCTACTGACAAGAAGATTAAGCATTGCTAAGGAAATAGTTAACACTGAGAAAAATGATAGAATTTAAATATAATTGATTAAATTTATTCTGGATGCTATAAATGCAAAAGACACTTGTAGAAATGACAAGTAGGTTGAGGTCACCAAGGAAAACTATCTTCAGACATTGTGAAACATCAAAGATTTGTATTTGGACAAAATTTGAATATGACAATCATTTTAGGTTCTGTGATTTATAATCTTCTCTAGTGATTCATTAAGAAATGGTATATTTTCCACTAATGCTAATAGAAATACATGAATACATTTATAATTAATCGAGTAAATATGAACTGTTAAGACTAGGATGAGAAATGGATAAGAAACATAGCAGATGTAGGATTTCAGGATTTGTTATATTCTAGTTCAGCATTTATCCCAAAGAGATTTGTTATCAGATGTAAATCATATTTATATCAAATTTACTGATGAATGCAGGCGATTTACAAAAGGCAGGTGACGGAGATTACTGTCACTGTTAGTGCTGATTTACCATTTATAAAGGAAGAAGTAAATATTTACTTGGAATAGTTGAGTGTAGCCTGTGGGTGTTACACAGCAGTTTTAGGGTAATACCTAATAAGACCAGTAGTATTTGGAGACTTTGTGAGTAAATGTGCTGATATTAAGGATACAAATAAGGAGTAAAATGGGGGCACTATGAATCCGTAATTCTTATTTGCAAACAGTTTATATGGGATGATTTATCGAAAACAAACTTTGCAAGAACTTAGTCTATATAAAACTTAGTGGAGAAAAATGTCAAATTCTCAATGCAGAAAACTTAGCACAAATCTCCTTACATTGAAAGAAGGCTTTCTAATAATTAATATGGTCATTCGGAGCAGAGGTGATTTTTCCATAGAAACATGATTTATTTATTCTGAAAACTGGAGGAAAATGCTTTGCTTTGATTCTTTCTGATGTGGGAGCTGGGAGAAAAGTGAACAGTGATTGTAATGTGGTTGTGAAAGGTTATTCTACCTGCACCTTCCCCTCTATTCTCTCACCACTCAATATACACCATTGTCTACAAGTCGTGCATTATATTCTATTTGGATTATGTTTTGTAATTGTCATGTGGTGGAAATTTATATTACCCAAGGCCAAATTTCAGAGCTAGAAATTTCTTGCTATCACTGTAGTGCATAATGTTTTAGAATAGGAGATTTGATTTGAATAAATTTTTATCAACTACGTTTTTGCTTTCTTTTACCTGGAAGCATTACTGGTCTCTCCCCCTGTCTCCACACCAAAAAAAAAAAAAAAAAACAAGCAAGCAAACAAACAAAAAAAAAAACATAAAAGAGGCTTCTCTGTAGCACCCTCATAGAGGAAACCAACACCATTGTTTGTGTTTCTCCTTGTGGGAAAGATTGCGACATGCCTGTAACAAGAGAAGAATATGGCTATGGAAGTGTAAGGTTTAGAGCCAATGGAATGTGAATCTCAGAATTAGCTGTCAAACATAGTTAATAATAGATAAACTGTACAAAAGAATCACAAGCTCACTGATGTATTTGAAGTCTAGCTTTGAGTTCTGAGAGAGCCTTTGTTCGATTGTATTGTTAAATGGTTTCTGCTGAGAACCAGACTGGCCAGCCTCAAGCACAGTGTCTCACATGCAGAATAAGGCAAAATCTCCTTGCCTTCTCTGCACAGCCTGAATAGAGCTGTTAGTGTATTTCAAAAAAGACAAATCAATTTTAATAAGAAACAAGCTCAATACAGAAGGTTTGGCTATCTTTTAGTCAGATCTCATTCTCCATCTAGAAACCTAGTGAAATCTCTTCATTGAATGTTTCATGGGTAGGTTTTCAGCTATATGATCTACCATCCCCTTCCCCCAAACACACACAGACACACACACACACACACACACACCATGTGCACATATACAAGTGCAAACTATATAAACACATATACATCTATATGAATACACCCCACAAATGTACACATGTACCCACATGCATACATATGCTGCATTCATACTGATTTATATTTTAAAGCTGAAGTCTTACTGTTATGAAAGTCAGCATCTTTTATGCATTAGGGAACCAGATAAAGCTGAAATCCTACAATATCCCGTAACAAACCAGCACAGAGCATTACTGAAAATCCTAGGAAAAGCTACAGTTTACACTCAAGCCTAGCATATCTCCCGTAGCTCTTGACACAGGGAGATGTGTAAGTGCACTATTCTTCACAGGGTTGGGTCCTTCATGGAGCAGAGGTTTCATCACAGGTCTCCCCAATGCTTTGGGTTAGCAGTTCTCCTAATGGCTACATTCTGGTCTTGGGTCACCAAGGATCTTCTAATTGCCAAATTCAGCAGATGCATTTCACCCTTTTAATTACTTAAACTCTCTGCAGAACATGACAAAATTGGCAATAGCTTCTTCAAAATGTCTACTGCTTTCTTTCTAAATCTTCTGCTTATCATCACTGAAAGACTAACCCCGTGGATTCTCATGCCAGTTGGCCTGAGTCTAAAGCTTGCTCTATTATTACTTCCTAACACTCCACATTATAAGTGACTTACTATGCCTCTCTCTGCCTCAATTTCCTCAAGTAAACATGGAAAATAAGATTGACTATGGGAGTGGGTGCTGAGGAGATGGGGGAGGGGAGAGCAATGGGGGAAATTGGGACAGCTGTAAAAGAACAAAAGAATAACAAAAAAAAATAATAAAAATAAATGTCTAGATGTAAAAGAACAAAAGAATAACAAAAATAATAAAAATAAATGTCTGTAGTAACTCTAAGTAACCCCCCCAAAATAATAAAAATATCTGTGATAACTCTAAAAACAAAAAACATGAAAAATGATAATACGATGTAAGAATGATGTAGTAATTTAATGAATTAATATGTGTAAAGTACCTAGTTTAATTATTATTTCCTTGTAAGAATTAGAAATATTTTTTTTCCTAGTCCTTAGGCTACTTACAGTTTTATTAAATAAACTGTGAGAGGATTGCCTTCCAGGTAACTTTTTGGAAATCACACTTCACAAGAGCCTACTTTGGGGACAATTAGAAAGAAATGCAATTACCATAACATTCTAGGGACTCATGAGGATTAGAGGATGCTAAAGGCACACATGATCGGAAGTCTTCCAGAGCAAATCTGTGAATACTGGTTGACTACCACTGGCAAACAGATCCTAATTCCAGCTTCTTGGCCTGGTTACTTACTCCTTTCCACATGATGCAGCCTGTAAGTAACACTTCTTGATCATTAATTACTTTGACTCGAGTGTGAATTTCATGCCTAATTATCGCCTCAAAAGGAAGGCTCAGCATTCTGTGTCACTGTTACTTCGCTCCCTGGTAAGGAGAGCTTCATGCTCAGGCAGTTTGGAGTCTTCTGATTGGCTGGAGAATGAATAATCATTTGCCTCCCAGTGAGACACTCTTCTATTAAATTCATCATGGGGATTCTCGCCAACACTACAGATACAGACAAATACTGTTTTAAATTAACTACCCAACCAACTCTTCAGCAAAATAATAAATGATTTAAAACGATTAGCTTAAAATAACCTCTGTCGCTGTTTGTGCTTGTTGCTATGTCTTTGAAGAAATGTATTCTGTGTTTAACGTGGCATGATTTTGGTCGTTTAAGCAGAAATCATATTGTTTTTTTAATTCCAGTTTTTTTATACTTTTCCACCTGGTTTGTTGCAATTAACTTTAATATGGTAGTAATGTCTCTTCCCTACCCCGTCTTTTTTTTTACCTTTTAATGCACAGTTGGGATCATACAAATCTTACCTCCTTTCCACATGTATTTCCTATTTGGGATAACTTGTCTGTTAACTTTTCTCCAACTCATAATCCAAACTCAAGTTTTTCGTTTTTATTAAGAAAATAATTTAGCAATTTCTCACAAGTGCTACCAGAACTAAAACAGTGATCGTTGTATGAAATAAACCCTCGGTTTTTTGAACCAATTAACAAAATTATAATAACTACTTCTGTTATAGAGGGGAGAGACCTGAGACAGGAGGCCTCCCTCCCCTGATTTGGTTCTTGTCTCACTAGCAAGAGAGTAATTCAAACTAGAGACACACACATGTAGTGGAAATGAGACAGCAAGTTTATTTATGAGACACATACGAGCACAAAGCTGCAAGCAGGTACCCAGCTAGTCTAAATGCCCCATGTATAGAGGAAAAGAAAGCTGTTAGTAAGTTATTAAGTTTGTTCTCCACACTTGAGCCAAGGCCATAAGTGGGTACTTAACTAATCTAAGTTGCTAACTGTTGGGTTCAGAGGTTATATACTTTAGTCAGCTTCTAGGTTCCCCCTTTTTCTCCCCCTTCTAAACCTTGGGAATAATGTACAGCTACAAAGGTTTTCTTTCCCAGTTAGCAAAGGCTCTTTGTCTTAGTTAGTGAAATTGTTACACAGGACTCCCCTCCTCCTGTGCTATTCCTGCTTGTGATGTTCAGAACAGTCAGCAGTCTTATCAAACCAAGATCATGTCTGCTGAGTTAATTGGTGAGACACATCTTCCTTTGCTTCTAGCCTTCCTTGTGAAGTTCTTTGTAAGATGTAACTGCGAGGGTCCTGCTATTGTTCCCTTTTGGCTGCTCAGTCCTAGCTCTACCTAATACTTCTATTGCCCCGTGTTCCACCTATTTGGTAAACTAAGACCTTGTATTCCTTATTAGAAATCCATAAATCCAATCACTTCTATCAATATCATAAAAAAAGAGTGCAAATTAGGCAACAAATCAAATGGCTTTATTATAATAAGAATAGATATAGAATGAAAGAATTGTGAAGATATCCACACAATAATTTTTTGAATAATGATGAAAATCAGATTTTCATTCTATGGACCTAGTAAAGAATAGTAAAATAACATGACAGAAGATTGAAAAATTCTCATAAAGATTTAAACTTTAAAATTTTCTGTATGGTACTATAGAAGGTATTTGGAAATTCTTTCTGTTTTGACAAAAAAGCAAAGATATTATAAAAAGCAATTAAGTGACATGTAAAGAAAACTTTACATTTTAAAATATTTTATCATTTTTATGACTTTTAATTAGAAGTTTCCTTTTACTCTCTTTACTATTCTGGAGAGTAACACTTAGGTGACCCTTGAATCCACATTTTTTCAAAATTCTTTGTGACAAAAAAGTACAAATTAGCACATTTACTGTAAAATGAAATATGATGTTTGCTTTGAGGAGGAGTATCTGTTCATTTGTGTTTTGAGCTACACTAGTTGCTTTTTTTTATGGAACGCATTTTTATTTTAAACAATGATTGATGTGGAATATCATTTTCATTTCAAAGGCCTTAACAGGCACACTGATTATTTAGACTTGGGTGTTTGAAAGATATTTTATTGAAATTATGAACTAAGTATAATTGCCACTTCAAGGACAACTGACAGTATTTGTTAGCAATGCTTATAATGAACATTTCAAGTGAATATCAGAATTTTGAAAACATGTATTCATCACCATGAGCTTGAGAAATTACTGATTCTTAAAGACTTTTCTGACTGGATCATTGGCGATGTTAACAACTGTGGTCTTGATATCATATTAATGAAATGTGTCAACATTTCAATTATCTGCATAATTCAATGAACCAGTATATTCCAAATGACCAAAAAATGTTACAAAGTCAGACATGGGCAAATGATTCATTTAGATTTCAAGAAAATAAATTTTAATGTAATTTTAAAGTACATCTTTCAAATTCAGATTCTATATTGCAGTGAGCCTTTAAGAAACCATTTGTGAACCATTGTTGTAGAAGCAAAAAAGAATATCCATAATTACCTAAAAATTATTTTTAAATTATCTTTCCTTTTCCAGCTACATATATGTAGGAGACAAAAATTAAAATGTACAAGCAGATATGAAAGCTCTGTTTTGGTCTGTTAATCCAGACATGAAAGAATGTGCAACTGTAAAATGATTCCCCGCCTCTTTCTCTTTTGGTTTGAGGGTGTGTCTAGTAGAACATAGTTGTTTTTTAAAAGGCTATATTATTTATATTAACATGAAATATATTATAGTTTTTTTAAATGAATAAATATTAAATTTCTCAAGTTTAATTTCAATTATAGTAGATATCCATATACATAACACACATAAATAAAAACCCTTTTAGGTACTTAATTATCAATAGTTTTTAATGTTATAAAGTATCCCTGAGACCAAAAAAAAGTTTTAGAACAGATGATCTAAGTAAGTTGCATTTTATATTGTTAGATTACTTTAAAAAATGTTATATTAAAGCACATATAAAAGTTTATTTTTTCTTCAAATATCTACTTTTTTTTGGTGGGGGTGCTGTTAGGGCTGGGGCCCCAGAGGAGAAAGAATGAATAAATTCGTATCAATGAATTCATTTGTCTCAAGGAGCATTCAGCTGTGAGCAATATATATTACATTTCATATAATATTTCTTTATAATAAAGAAAAAAGAAATCATGTTTCATGCTTCATGTGAAAGTGTATTTCCAAGCCCTGTCTGCTGTGGCTCAGTGGATTGAGTGTTGGCCTGCAAACCAAGTATTGCTGGTTTGATTCCCAGTCAGGGCATATGACTAGGTTGCATGTCAGGTCCCCAGTTGGGGGTGCAAGTGAGAGGCAACCACACAGTGATGTTTCTCTCCCTCTCTTTCTCCTTTCCCCTCCCTCTAAAAATAAAATAAGTAAACAAACAAATAAATAAATAAATAAATTTTTAAAATTTGATATCCATTTTTAAAAAAAAGTGTATTTCCAAATCTTTTCCCAGGCTCCAGCTTGCTAAATGCTGTACAAATTCAATGAAGTTGCACAAATGAGATCCTGTAAGAGCAGATGTAGTTGACAATCAGCATCAAATCATGCTATCTTCTAACTTGATGGTAAATCAAACAGCTAGTATTTTCTTAATTAAAAGTTTTATTTAATTTCATAAAGAAGTAATTTATTAAACAACATGTCAATGAACTTTTTAATAAGTGTCAGATTCTGTTACCTAAAATATAAACTCTTTAGCACTCCCATCTGATCTTCTGGTCCATTTTGTGTCTTGTAATGCAAAACTCCCCTGCTCTAATTTCAGGGTTAGAAGTAAAATTAGTGATTTGCAGGATGTGTCCGTATCCAACAGACAGATATAAGGACTGCTGGCTACTTATTGGTAAGTAGCCACACAAAAAAATCAATTAGTAGGTGAATTTTAGCAGAGGGAAAGTTTGTTTCATCAGAACTAAAAAGGCAAACTTACTGATGGTGTCTTGGATCAGTGAAAGAATGCCTTGCACATAATCTTAGTGCAAGAGAATCACCATTAAATGGGGGTATGAATTTATCTTTAAAGGCATTCCCCTTAGAAACTTAGTCAAATTTAGTCAAGTTCAATGTACGTATCTGTGGTTTTCATTAAAAAAATTAATTTGAATAGGCATTTCTTTCACAAAGTTTAAATTGAATAACAAATGCCATGTAGAATAATACTTCCTTGTCATCTGTGTGATTCTAGAAACAGGATCCTCATCCTCATTCAACACATGCAGGTAACACTTTATTTTCTTTTATAAAATTACTATTGTAAAGTAACTCTTAAATTAATATTTGTCAATTATTAGAACTAATTCTAGATTTTAATAGAATATATCAATTATATCTATATGATCCCTTTTTCTCCCTTACAGTGGTAACATTTTTGCATATGCCTACTCATTTTGACTTTTTTCTCTTTCAAACATATTTTGAAGATCATTCTGTAAACAGAGAGCTTTCTCACTCTTTTTATACACTGCATTAACCACTTGTGGGTTATGTCTGTCCCCTTTTTGTGAACACCTGAATTGTTTGTCAATTTTTTACTATTATATTATACATGAGGTTGTAATACATCAGTTCACTTACATGCAGGTGAACTTCTAAGATATACTTATAGACTTGTGATTTCTGCTTCAAAGTGTGTATGTATTTATACTCTTGTAGGTTTACTTTCAGTTTTGTTTCCTTCCTTGATAGCCCAGGAAAGGATCTACTCTTTATCTTACAGTTATACCGTGGAGAGAACTTCTCAAAATCTGACTGAATACCCCACTTTGGAGAGTGGCTCTCACTGTGGCTCAGTCACATAGCCTTTAGCAGGCTGGCTTTGTATAGCATCTACTGTAAGAAAAAGCACCCAGAAAAGTTTAGGAGAAAAGTGTAAGTAGCTTTTACCACAGGAAATTATTCATATGCTCAAGAGGATTTGGAAGATAGAACAGTGCTGTGAACACAGGTAAAATTTTTGCCAATTTCGTGAGACAGAAATAACGCCATATTTGATTGACACTATTAGTGATATTAGAAGTAGGATACTGGAATGTCGTAATCCATCAACCCTCTGCAAGAGAGAATGAGGAATGCAGATATGGGGTATTGTTCCTTGATGTTCTCAAATGTCCATATCATAATTTAATAACATTTTCTAAACTTCCTTCTCTGTATGAATTTTTTATACTTTAACTTTTAGTCCAGAAATTCCATGTTTTATAGCATGATTTGAAACATTACTTTATTATTTCAATGTGCTTTTTAAAATCTTGAAATAAGTTTTTTTCTATAACAATTTCTAAAGACCTGAATCACTATTTGACAATTTTAATATCTTTCCTTAGTCGACATCTTAGTAAAAGCTGTGCATAAGCAATAGGGAGAGCCTGAGAAACCATCTAGTCTGAGATATATTTATAGTTAATATAATTAACTATGGTTATAATATATGCAATATATTTTATGATACATCATAGTTAATATATAAATATATGTTATATTATATTTAGTACTAATAATATATATTTATAGCATAATATATATTATACCTTATGATATACAATATAGTTAACTATAATACAGTGAACTGAAGGAGATCACCCTTGCTCCACAATTATTTGTGGTTTTTCACCTAAGTCCATCTTATTAACTTAAGAGGAATTAAACAAGTGGATGGCAGGTTTCCAAGCTGCACTTCTTGGCTACACATGTCCTTTCTGTGGCTGTTTAAGGGAAACCAACTGAAGATTTAGGAATCTTTACTGAGAAGAGGGGAAACAATAACACATTTGATAGAAAATACAGTAAAAAAATTAATTCATATATTATAAAAGAAGACTGAAGTAAATGGGATGACTTAAAAGTGTAAAGTTTCATTCTTTAGGGCAATACTCATTGAAGGCCAGGCATGACAGGTCATGAACAATTAGTACAAAAGGCTAAAAGTGGCACGTAGGAAGCCCCTTGTTTGGACTGAAGAGGAAGAGGGTAGAATTGCAGGATGTGAGGACAGGGGCTCAAAAGAGATGCTGGATTAAGACCAGCTTTGAGGACAGAAGTGATATGAGGCATACATTCCAAAAGTATCACTTTTGCTGCTGAGTTGAGACCAGACTTTTATTTAAGAACTTGTTTTAAGCACAATGCTTGCAAGTTATTCATCATCAAAACAATCTCCATAACATCTCTTTATTCATTGATACATCAATTTATCAAATGCTTATGGAATGTTTACTCTGTTTTCTAGCTTCATCAAAAGTGTTAAAAATACACTGATGGACTGGAGATCCTCTGCTCTTAATGTGATATAATCTAATAGAGGAGCAGTGAGGTGGATAATATCAGGAGAGACTGTTAAGAGTTGGACCGATTTTATGTCATTTTTATTATAAGAAAATGGATAGTTGAAGTTTCATTGTGTGTGCGGTGCATGATTCAAGGCTTTCAAAAGTGCATTAATGTGATTGGCTTTATACTATAAGTGTATTTTGTAAACTATAAAATCTATTTTTGCCAAGTTTTGTAAATACAACACTTATTTAAATCAAAATGAGCCATAGGAGGGTCGTTTTTTTCCTCTGAGAAGCTGAGATGACCTTTGTGCTCAAAGGAAGTAAACTGTCTCAGGAATCTATGTTGGCTCTAAAACCAAATGTCCTTTCGTCATCAGAAAGAAGTGAAATTTCAGACAAACATATTTGCTCTCACCATCAACTCTTATTGGGTCCTTGTCATCATGCATTTGCTGTTAGTGAAAAAAAATCAATGTCATTTCTAATCACTTGCCTTATTAATTAAGAATGCTTAAGGCTAATGTTTTTATAGAATTTTTCATGGCTCTTGCTTTGTTCCCTATATCCATAACATTTAAATTATACACTACAAATGGTTGACATTTCCTTTGCAAGTAAGATTTATACTGAGAAATTATCTCTTAGAAAAAAATCACCTCTGAGGAGGTAAAGATGTTTTATATTAGCAGAGCAAGGCAATCGATCGGAGATTTTCTTTTTTTGATTAAGCATTTTCAACAATGGAAAGAAAACTTACTATCAGTGTTATAAGGTAAGACCCCTCTACACCTGGAGATTAAGAACTAAAAGTTCTCATGATCCCCAGTGTTTGTGTGAGCATCACTAATAAGGGAATTTAGTAACCTGGGCATAATCTCAGTGTAGGTGTTTACTATCTATATATTTGATATACAATTTGACTTCTCTAGGTCGTTTTCTAATTTCTCTAATGAAGAGCCTGGACTTCATGATGTCTATGGTCTCTTACAAGCCACATGTAAAACTATAATGATTTATAATTCTTTCATTTTTTTTCTTAAAGAATATAGCCTTTCCATAATATTTGGAAACTGTGCAATATAGTTGAAGTCATATGGGAATTTCAACCCCGCAAATATGTTTTGAGCATAGAATTTTATATAAACAACACAAAAGTGAGTAAAACACAGACTGTTCTTTCTACAAGTTTAATATTGAGACCAATTAAGCAATATGTGTCACAGTATTTCTGCATATAAAATTTGTTGGGGAATTAAATTCATTTTCAAAAAGTCACTTACTCTGGGTGGCCTTTCTTGGTTGTTATGTTAGTCTAGGGTCCCAGTATATTAACAATAAAACTACAATAATAATACTTATTATTACTGGATACTAGATATTATTCTAGTACTCTATATCTAAAAATTCATTGAATTCTCAGAAAAGTTCTATGAAATTTTGCTATCATTAACAAAATATGAAAAATGTAAGACAAATAATTTAAGTGTTTTCCAGAATTCACACAGCTATTGAGTAACTTGACTCTCAAGCATTCTTCTTCAAAGTACTTTACTGTGAACTAATATATATATATATATGTATATATATTCATTGCTCAAGTGACAAAGATATCACTTATTTACTTTTTTCATGACCTAAGATATATGGATACCTGTGGAATGAATGAATAGTGTATGTATGTGTGTATATATATATATATATATATATATATATATATATATATATATTGCCCTGGCTGGTTTAGCTCAGTGGATTGAGCGTCGGCCTGCAAGCGAAGTGTCGCTGGTTCGATCTTCCAGTCAGGGTACATCAGAGAAGGAAAACTCTGACTCCAAAAAACCTCCGCTGCCTTGCGGCATACCTTTTCAGGGGAAGGGCTAAGGGAGTAAACCCTGACAGAAAATCCGGAGCCGGAGTCCCTAAGGAGGTTTGACGTTGTAGTCAACACCGGCAACTCCTGCGGCGCACCTGAAGCCAAGCTGTATTGACTCCGTCTTTCCCTTGGACCCTTCAGCTGCGAAGAGAGGGGGGGTCTACTGCATGGGCAACAGCAGACCCTCCATATTACCCTGCCCAGGCTCTGTAGCTTCAGCGTCATCGCAAGATGTCGATTCAACACGGGAGGAGACAGATACCGTGTCACTCCTGAGTCGGACTGCACAACCATTCTCGGCGGTGCAGATAGACTCTTAGGAAGCTACACCATCGTCTCTCGAGACGGACGGCTGCCGACGACGACGACGACGACGATTCATTGCTCTCAAGTCTTATAATTCAGGAACAGTAATATAGATGGATTAGAGAAATTACTTTTAGCATGAGCATTGCATAAGAATTAGAAGTCCTAGATCCTATTTGTAAACTTTTAAGTACATAAAAATGTAAGATGTACTATAGAATAACCTTATCAATTATAGTTTTGCTACTCCAATTCTAGAGTATCCACCATTTCCATATTCTTAATGAAAATAAATCTTTCTTGGACAGGAAATCCAACACAAGTCTATTTAGAATGTTTTTTTTTTTCCCTTGGTTAATGCATTTTTACCATATTCTGTTATTTCAAACAGAGTATATATGTTATTTAAAGTAGTGGACATTTTGTTTTCCTGAGACTTGGAAGCTCATTATAATGGAACTAAAATGTCTATTTCCTGCTTTTATCTTCTGTCCAACACACGTCCCTGCCTTCAAATGGAGACATTCTCTTCCTTACGGTCACCCTTGGTTTGAATTGTCCTTTGATGTTGTGTACTTGTGCAGTCTGATAAAAATAAAGAAATATTGTTTATGTGGAAATATAAAAATACACATTGATTTAATAATTAATAAGAACTTCCTGCTAGAAGCCGTGCCACATGGATTGAATTGGTTAGCCTTGCTCCTAGGGGATTTAATCTATGCCGATATTGGCCTGAAATCTCTCCATACACAATTAATAAAGTGTTAGATTGGCTTGTGAGCATTTCATACTAGATTAAATGATAATGTACTTTGCTTAATAATATGTTCCTCACATGCACAACAATCCAATTTCCTTGCTCTTGGCAGACATGGGAGTGCTCCTCCAGAGCCTGGAAAACTTTTGGTTCCAGTGTTTGTATTCCCTTCTTTGACTGCATTTCATTATAAATCTATTCCCACATATTTTCCTCTTTTTTTTCAAGTTCAATTCTGTTCTATACAATTACTTTGTCAAACTTAATATATATTCTATGTGTAGATATGCTTAGAAGTATTTGCAATTGAAATAACTATATCGATTTATTTTTGAAACTTTCACACATCAATTTAACATGTATAAATGAATGTTGGGAATTAATTTTTAATTAGTTTTATTACCTGAGAACAGAATAGACTACAGGGCAAAATAAAAATATGAAACAGCTTTAAAAATTATTAAGAATTCCAAGTAAATGACAACATGACAACAGATTATTCAACCAAGCACAAGAGCCTTGAAAACATGAGGCCCAATGTGACTACACAGGACACACACCCATGAAACCAGCTTTGCTGAGTCATTCTCCTGGATGGAGGTCAGAAAGGAAAAATGCTTTGAGGTGCTTGATTTTTAGGTGTGAGGTTTAATTGATATTGTGCTTTTTGCATATTCTGTGTTTTATAAAAATCAATCTTCCTTCCTTCCTTCCTTCCTCCCTTCTTTTCCTCCTTCCTTCCTTCGTTCTTTCCATTTTTTTTTCAGATAATTATCCCTAGCAAGTGCTTAAACATTCTCTATGAGAATAGGGTCTCAGGAAAGATGAAGCAAATGAGTCAATGTGGTCATATAACAGTAAAAGTCATAAGGGCTAATTAAAGAAAACTTAATTTGGAGTATTTTGAAAAATTATCAGGTTTAAGTCAAATGGTTTGGATACTCTGAATTTTCATAGAGCAGTTACTCTTCATGAACATCAGAGAATTCTATGTATAAACATTCAATCAATTTACCTAATTAAAGAACCTGGTGACTTAAGAGAAAACTAAATTTTTATAATGTTTTAAAATACCAAACTTGTTAGAATTCCCTAACAAAAATTATGCCTGACATAGAGATTTCAGGAATTGATACTATAATTCTAGATTGGTTTTTAATTTTAAAATGACTTGCTTTTAAGAAGAAAAATTCTTGCTTTACATAAAGTGTAAAGATAAACAATAATACTACTCCAAGATCTTAAAGTTTGAAGCCAGCAGTAGCAGCACCAGTATGACCTATAATTTGGTAGAAATTAATGCACATTCTCAGTCTCCAAAACAGACAGATCTACTGCATCAGAAACTCTGGTGATGGGCTCCAGGGTGTCTGTTTCAGCAAGTGTGCCGGACGACTTTAATGTACTCTAGAGGTTGAGAAGAGATCTAGTCTATAGTATATATATTCTGGGCCCTTTAAATAAATATTGTTATTTATTTGATGGAGTAGTTAAACTATTATTATAAATAATTGACTTTTAAATAACATAAATTCTTGTAATTTTTTGATGTTTTAAAACAAGAATACATGTTGCAGGAGATGATTGTCATTTGATAAATGTTATATTAGTAATCATCGTGAACACAACAATTATATTAAAAAACTTATACTTTTCCTGTAGTCAATTTTAAAAGGTACTTTGATTAGTGGCCTTAGTTATTTTACATTTTTTTGTTTAGTTATCTTGAGAGAAGACAGTTCTTTTTCAGATTTCTTTGCCACTTCAACTCAGAATTTTCTCTTGCAATCCTGTTTTCGCTTTCAATTTTCTTTCTTTTTTTAAATGTATTTCTGCAGAATTTATTTAACTCCATGAGCAAATACTAATTATGGACTACTTCCTGCTTATATACAAATCTAAATTGCAATAAAGATTGACTCCAAAAATAAAAGACGATGTTCTGAGAAGCTTGGAGCCAATAAATGGATACTTCACAGAGACTTTTCCACAAAATTTTGAAAAAGAAAAAGTTACATTTTTTTCACCTGGTAGTTGTATTATTAGTTAATATTATATCTCCACTATACTATGATAATTTCGGCCCTGGCTGGTTTGGCTCAGTGGATTGAGCGTCGGCCTGCGAGCTAAGTGTCGCTGGTTCGATCTTCCAGTCAGGGCACATCAGAGAAGGAAAACTCTGACTCCAAAAAACCTCCGCTGCCTTGCGGCATACCTCTTCAGGGGAAAGGCTAAGGGAGTAAACCCCGACAGAAAATCCGGAGCCGGAGTCCCTAAGGCGGTTTGACGTTGTAGTCAATACCGGCAACTCCTGTGGCGCACCTGAAGCCAAGCTGTATTGACTCCGTCTTTCCCTTGGATCCTTCAGCTGCGAAGAGAGGGGGGGTCTGCTGCATGGGCAACAGCAGAACCTCCATATCACCCTGCCCAGGCTCTGTAGCTTCAGCTTCACTGGAGAGGACACTCCAGCGTCATCGCAAGATGTCGATTCAACACGGGAGGAGACAGATACCGTGTCACTCCCGAGTTGGACTGCACAGCCATTCTCGGCGGTGCAGATAGACTCTTAAGAAGCTACACCATCGTCTCTCGAGACGGACGGCTGCCGCTGCCGACGACTATGATAATTTTTTGTACATAGGCAAATAAATCAAGCAACATATCTGACAAAAGTAAACCTAATTGACAAATTTTAGATCAAATTTGAATCTGACATTTCACCTTTCAGAACTAGTATTTGTAAAATTTTCTTTGAGAAACTGAGGAACTTCACCAACTTAAACCTATATATTAATAACAATATTAATACTGTGATATCAATGTAATAATCTTATATATTTAGATTATAGTTACATAATTGGATTTAAAAACAAATCTGTAAAGTAATGCATCCTGAGAAAATACTTTTGTCCCTCAATAAAATCAATAATTTGGAGGTAATTGAATGAACTTAAGGGCTATATATATAGAGGGGTAAAAAAAACCTCAGAATGGTTAAGATGACATTTCTTTGCTTCATGTTGCATTATGGATGAATCAAAATTGTTATAAATAATATCAAATGACAGATGAATTGATAATATTTGAAGATTTAAGAATCATAAAGCAAATGACAGATGAATTGATAATATTTGAAGATTTAAGAATCATAAAGCAAGGCTTTATTCTAAGTCTTTAGGTAATGTAATAAATACTAGTATCTAGGATCTTGAAACTTGAGCAGATTGAAATAATTTCATCGGGATTTATTGCTTTATAGCAAGTATACAACAGTGAAATATTAGTTTCACTGTTTATCAGTACATATTTATCTTTTAGGTGTGTTTTAAAATATTTTGTTTTCTCCAAATCACAGGTATTATTAATTAACTAAATGAATCTAACACCTGCATTCTGAATTCTCATAGTGTGAAAAGAAACCACTAATTAAAATGACATGGAAAAATTTGAAAACTATGTACAAATGAAGTCCATGAATAATGATGATTGTCAAGGAAACATATTGCTGGAAAGCTGTCAAACAAGATGAATGAGCTGAGACTTTTCCTGTCTAAAATGAAGGATCTTATTCTACAACTTGAATTCTAATAGCAACAACAGTTTATGCATCATTACTTACAATGTGAAAAGTGTTAGATCTAGACCATTAACTTTAGCTTCTAGCTGATGGGCCATTAAATATGAAGCTTCAGAAACAACAGGACAGTATCCACAGAAGTGGACCATGAGGTAGCTAATAAGACCACTTTTATTAATTGTAATACATACAATAAAGTCCATGCTTGTACCTAAGAAGGGCAGATACTCAGTGGGAATGGGGCCATCACATAGCTGACTAGATCAGCCTTGTTCATGTTGATAAACACTTCCAAAACAAAACAAAAACACACTTATTTATGCATAGAACAGCAGACAGACCAGAACAATGTCTTTTTTTGAAAGGTAACAAGATCTCTGACAATAGTCAAACTCTTCAGAGTTGAACATTGTGTTATAATTTCCACTGTAATTTATTTTTTGAGTCAAGGTACAAGCACATATAGGAAAATCTTTACAAATTTTCCTGGACAAATTGAAAAAAAAACAAAACCTTTGGAAATAGTGATATATTTAACTTTTTCTAATCCAGTGGACACTAGTCTAAGAGAATGGCCGATTTTCCACGCAACTTGAGTAAAGACAAATTCTCTTTGGTGGCAAATGAGCAGGTATATGATTACTCAATCTGGAACTTTGTGCTTTGGCATGGGCACTCTATGTGAGGAGGTCTTATCCACTATGACAAGAATGTGAACCCAAGTGGCAGGAGGAAGTGGAAGGGAAATATAAAATTTAAAAATAATATATATAGCTCTACTCATATGAAATATCAACATATGCAGATTCATAGAGATAGAAATTATGCTAGAAGTACCAGGAGCTAACAGGAGGGAAATGAGGTATTATTGCCTAGTAGCTGCCGAGTTTCTGTTTGGTTGACCCAATTTTTGGCAATAGTGATGATGGTTGTTAACAATTTCAATGTAATTAATGCCACTAAAATTTGCATTTAAAGTGTATAAAATGGTAAATTTTATGCTACATGTGTCTTTTAAAATATTTTTTAAAATATTTTATTTATTTATTTTTAGAGAGAGGGGAAGGGAGGGAGAAAGAGACGGAGAGAAACATCACTGTGTGGTTGCCTCTCTTGCACCCCCAACTGGGGACCTGATGTGCAACCTAGTCATGTGCCCTGACTGGGAATCAAACAGTGACCCTTTGGTTTGTAGACTCGAGCTCAATCCCCTATGCTACATATGTCTTACCATGATAAAATAAAAATGGAAGTAGGATGGGCATTGAATACAAACTGCGTATTCTGCATAATTTGGTCTGAGGTCAGTTTTAGTTGACCTCATCTCTGAGTTCTAATCTAAACACCCATAAGAAAAAGTTGGTTGAGGCTTTTTTTCTTTTCTGTCTAGGCACTGGCAGCACACAGGGTGTCTCATTCTTGCTTTTCATAATCTCATAGCCATATAAATTATTAAGGTATATAAAACAGACATAATCCTCTAAATTAATGTTTGTAATATTGCCTTAGATTGTAATGTCTACACATTATTTAACTTAGTAGACAAATAATATAAAGTATTTTAGACATATCTATGTCACTATAGATTACACATTTAGTCTATAAGCAAATCTTATCATTTCTCAGACTTCCACAATTTATATCCTTCCATTTTCAGTATTATTAAATATTTTATAGACTATCAAATGTCTTGATATGCCTTCTTCATATAATCTGAGAAAATAAGTTGTATTTAATACTTATTTCAGTATTTCATTATTGAAATATCTCAATCTCCACCCTCTTCTCTGGTTATAGATACAGATGTTACATACACATGTTCATGTCCATATTTAACATAGATAATTATGGCTCAGAAGAAATTCAATTTGTATGTTACCTATACATGGAAACTGAAATCACTGTCTGCATAAGTTAGTATTCACCATAGTTTCACAAAAATATATACAGATATTTGATTTTAAAGTAAAAATATGTGTCTCTGTTTTTTATAAATTATTGTTTTGGAAATCACTACATTCTTGAAACATATACATATTAATTCCCAATTAATTTATATGCTGAACTTTTTATGTTATGATACAAATAGAATAATTTAAATAGAATATGTACGTTTTTCTTGGCCTTAATACCTTAATATACTAAATAACACCCATCAGGTAATTTGCCTGTGGTTCCAAATTTAATTTTATACACACACACACACACATGTATATATAAATTGTCTTCTACTTTCTGTGTGTGTGCATATAGAAGACAATTTATAAGATATTTCAGTAACTGGAAACATCATTTTCTATTATTTATTGAAACATTAAATAACTAAACTCTGTTCAGCTTTGAGATGTGAATTTTTGATGACTCATTTAAGTTGATTCAGCCTCTCAAATATTTTTTAAAAAATACATTCATAATTGGTCAGTGCTTGTGTGCTTGCATCATTTTGATTTCATTCTATTAAAAACTATAATTTATTGAGATTTTTAATACCTGCCCTCATACTTTGTATACACTAAAAACTCATAAAACAAAATGAACCACTGGCAAAAGCAAAAGTGCACATCTCTAAGTATATGGCAATGATGTCTTTTTACTCCATCTTGACATTGTACCGGAGTCCCCTGAGGCCCATGTGTGCATTATTATAGTGCTCCTGCAGGGCATGTTGGTGCCCACATTCATTATTTCGAAGTAGGTTTGAGGCTCTGAATAAAGAGAGATTTCCCTGTGGCTTAGTGTAGGATGACCTCAGTTAGAAAAGGGGACTGTCCCTGTGACCCTTTTTACCCCTGGGAGGTGCCCCTGTCCATTGTGTGGCCAACCCTTTCCTTCTCTGGCATTCACAGATGTATGTTTATAAACAAACACCATAACAAATACACCAGCATTATAAAAGTTCCAGTGAGGTGAACTAGATACAGTTCATTTAAATTTGCCCTGTTGCTGCTTAAAATTTCAGTTTCAGCAGAATCCAGGGAGGATTATCTTCAAATGATTATATTGGGTGTATTTAGATTAAAATATTCAAATACCAAAGACCTTTCTCAAATAACGCTGAAGTACACACACACACACACACACACACACACACACACACACACTATTTTATTTACTTTTTCACAGTGTTCTACTTTGTTTTAATCTAGGCTCCCAGAATTTTGCCTTAGCTAATTCCTATGCTCAATAAGCACCTCTGATGGTTGGTTTTGTGCATCAACTTGACGGGGACAAGGGAGGCCTAGAGAGCTGGTAAAATATTATTCCTGTATGTTCCTGTGATGGTATCATAGGGAGAGGTTAGAATTTGAATCAGTAGATCAAGTAACAAAGAGCACCTTCACTAATGTGGGTAGTTATTATCCAACCCACTGAGGACCTGAATGGAGTAAAAAGGTAGAGGAAAGGTAAATTTGTCATCTTTGCTTGAACTGAGACTTCTATATTTTTCTGCTGTCTGAAGTGCTCCTGGTTCTAGGGCTTTCAGACTCAGACCAGGATTTACACCACTGGCCCCCAGTTTCTCAGGCCTTTGAACTCAGACTGAACTGCATCAGTGGCTTTCCCGATACTACAGCTTTGAAATGGGGGACTTCTCAGCCTTCATGACCACATGAACCAATGAAACAAATTCTGCTTCCGACTTTGTATAAGAATGGCTGGACTCTCACAAATAATGTACCTGGGTAAAATTTTGAAAATCGTGGAAAGAAGATGAGACAAGCTTCAAGAATTAGCAAGGTGGACTAATTAAATTACAAAGTACAGCTTGACAATGATGTAAACCCCCATAATTTCTTAAAACTGCATTAGTTTTGAGACATCAAAATTTTAGACTTTATTTATTTCTGACTGTTTGGTCTCAGTTTAGAATTGTTGTTATTGTAACACCATTAAGGTTATTAGTGTGGGTTGTGTTGATGATGATTCAGTGATATGCAGAGCAGACCTAGTGATTTAATCTAAATTGAAATCACAATCTCATTTCTTAAAAGAAATATTTAATGTAGGTTAATGTGTTCTATTCACCCCAGAATTATTTCTAGGCTTCTGAGCAATTCAATCATCAAAATAATTATACTTTGTAGTTTGGTGTAATGTTAAGATCAATTGGCTGATTTTGGAAAAAAATAAGGTTTCACAATAATTACACATGTAGAGACTAAAACTTCCAGTATAGACTTACAATATATCAAATAGTATTTGTGTGTTGTGTGTATTTAAACTAAATATATAAAGCCTGAATAGAAAGAGCTAGACTGTTTCCAATAAAATAGTAAAAAATAATTCACATAGAATAATATGTATTCTAGGTAAAGATGAGCAATTCCATTTAGAAAATAGGATTCCCAAAGAACCAGATAGAAAACATGTACTACTGAAGCATTAAACTTACTTTGTGTAGAATGTCATTCCACTGCCAGAGTTCCTCATTATGTTAAGAGGCAATATTCAATAGGGGGAGAATGAGCAACATCTGGGTTCACTAAGTAGCTACATGAAGTCAGACAAGCTACTTTAATATTTCCAAGCCTGAATTTTCTATTTTGTAATTTATGAAAGAATATCTGTTTATACTGAAATGTGTTTTGAGCTTCAAGAGAAAGGAATACACAGGAATATATTTATAAAAATATTTGTATTAAATACTATTGATTGTTATCATTTAACTCAAAGAATACATTTAAACTCTTTAGGCCTCTGTTTAAAGTCTTTGTTAACTTATTCAATCAAGTAATATTTATTGAGCATTGCCTATGTGCCCAGAACAATGGCTCCATCAACTTTCATCTCCAGTCTTTATATCCATGCATTCTGATTCTCATAATCAGAGAATTCATATATCCGTATATTAGTCTTTAAAATGGAAAGAGAATGCTCTTTTTGCAAATGCTGTGTTGAACTCTTGCCAGTGTAATGCTCTTTAATCTCTTCCTGTGATGGCCTCTTATTACATGCATTTTATTTCATATCTCTGTTGAATCCATTTAATGCTTATTGTCAGTCATTACTACACATAAGGATCGACTGAAGAGTTTCTTAAAAATGCAGAATCAATATCTCAGTCCTCATGGACTCTTGATTAGTTGGGCCTAGGGCATATGCTCGAAGAGTACATCTTTAGTAAGCACCACAGATGATTCCAAAGAGTTGGTCTGAAGATTACACTTCAAAAATATTTTAAAAATCATTTCAGAATCTACACTTTCCCAAGGAAATTGTAACTCCCTTGAGAAGAGGACTCATATCCCAATATTTTCTCACACCTCAGAAGGTCTAGAAGAGAGTTAAATATGCATCTCTAATACTAGGATGTCAAATACCAAAAAGAGAAAAAAAAATACACTTGCAAGGGTGTGGAGAAAAGAAAACACTTGAATACTGCTGGTGGGAATGTAAACTGGTATGGTCACTTTTACTACTTTTCTTAAGAAATATGATTTTAAAAAGTTATTAAATTTGTTGGGTAACACTGATTAATAAAATTATATAAGTTCAAGTGTATAGTTCCATAATATGTCATATGTATATTGCATTGTGTGTTCACCACCCAAAGTCAAGTCTCCTGTTGTCACCTTATATTTGACCCTCTTTCCCCTTTTCTACAGACTCCCCAAACCCTTTCTTTCCCTCTGGTGTCTGTGAGTTTTTGTTGGTTTGTCTTGTTTGTTTGCTTGCTGCTTTCAGTTTTACATCTCACACATGAGTAAAATAATGACTGTTGACTTTTTCCATTTGACTTATTTTGCTTAACATGATATTTCCTAGATTTAGTGTCTGCACAGCAAAAAAGCTATTATCAAAACAAAAAGGCAGGCCACCGCATGGGGGAAGATACTTGCAAATAACACCATTGGATAAGGCGTTACTGTCCAATACACGAAAAGAACTCTTATAACTTAACAAAAAACCAAACAATCCAGTTGAAAAATGAGCAGAGGGCTGTAATAGATTCTTCTCCTAAGAAATATGATTTTTAAACTCTCATCCTATTGGCATCTCACTATGTTGATCTTTGCAAGTGAAAATAGAATAATCTAATGACATTTTCCCTTGGGAAAGAAATGACAAAATTTGACAAGTAAAACCCTTCCTCCCCACTCTTATTCTACTCTGACATTGTAGCCTCTGTTCCCCAACCTTTATTAAACCACCCCAGAAACAGGATGATAATTCTGGACCAAGGTGTAGGTGCTACTGGTGCCAGTCCTGGAGTATAATGAAATAAGGAGGTTGCTGGGGATGCAGGAGGCTTCCCTGGTCATGCTCCTCATATAGCTCACCAAATTGAATCATGTAATAGCCTAGGCTTCTTTTTTTAGACTCTGGTGAAAACAAAAGAAAACAAAAAACTTTTTCCAAAAATTGTTGACTGGAAGTTTCCCTTAAAAAGAACCAGTTGCTTTTAATGGTATAGTAGATAGTTTGGGTAAGATAAATTAAGACTTCTTAGCAGACTTGGGTTTTCTAATGTTTCACATTGTATAGGGCACAGTAGAAGAAATGAAAGTGATCAGGCCACATGGGTACATTCCCAAGGCAGACTGTGGGATTAATTATAGAAACAAGTCTTGATCCCTGGTTTCCTATGATATGTCTTCTCCTACATAAATCAAATGTAAAAATTAATTTTGCATAGGTATTCTAGAAATTTAGCTATTAAGATTTAAATTAAAACAAAATATGAATGATATGGCAATATGGTAATTTTTGTGTTTGATTAAATTTGTTAGTATAATGTTACCTTTTTTGTAATTTCATTTCTTTAGCTGATAAAGTTAAAGCTATTGATAAATATGATACATATTAGCAACTAGTATTGCACTTGCAGAAATGGACAAATCCTTATAAATATGGTATAATTTTCACAAAGCCTAAGAGCACAAGTCAAAACATATTTTCCCAAATTTAGTGGTGTCCATTTTCCTTTGAATTGATAATAAAATATAACATATCTTTGGAATTAACCTTTATCAATAAAGAAAACTAATCAATACTTATTTTCTATGCTGTTTTAAAAAGTGGATTTAGCTTTGTCTAAAGTTTTTAAATATTTTATGTAAAAATTAGTACTTTATGTTTAGGTTTTATGCTTATATTTTTCATTACCTCAATATGGCTTTTTTTTTCATTTCTCAAGGAGAAAACAATAAATGTAAAATATTGAATTTAAATGCAGATGTTAGATTGAATATAATACAAGGAAGTTTGTGAAATGATTTGCCAGACTCATTAAATAAGGTCATTAAAACTGAAGAAGTAAAAGTTCTATCATTTATTAATTCATTTTAAGAAGTCACAAAAATGAATGTTCAGGTAGTTCATTATATTCGATCTTACATATCAATTTATAGTCTAAGTATAAGCATAATGCCTTTGCAAAAATCTAACACTAATCATAGTAAATATTTCATCTTTATGTGTGTATTCTAATTTAAAGCTTAGAAGGCTAAAAATTAAAATATAAAACTTTGCAATGTCTTTGAAATTCTAGAAGCTAATATTTAATTTTAATAAAATCTTTCTAGAAATGAGCTGTGAGTGTCATTCTCTCTTTGCCTAGAGAATTCTGCCATATACCTAGAGAAAAGCTTTCTTTGTACCAATCCTGTTTTTTCAAATGTAAGATGAATTTAACAGATCTATCTTTATGCATGTGTATTTCTCAAAACTATGAATGCTAAAAGTTCCTTGGAATCTTGAAATTTCACTATAATGGCAACAGAATTCCCAGATCTACCTGGCAATAGGTCTACTAAGGCATCATCAGGTCTGTGAGACAGAAATTGGTCTGCAGGGGCCCACAATGATGAATGCTCCCTCTAATGTTCTGAAACTTAGGAGGGAAGAATTCCTTTATTTGTTTTACCCAAAGTGTCCATCTATTCTTTGAAATGTTCCCAATTATTCTGGTTCACAATAGCCTCATAAATCAAATACCCAGAGTAGTCCAAGATATTCCATTTAATCTGACATATAATCCCCTAAAGCAGTTCATGGGGTAGGTTTTTGTGTTTATTTAAAGCAAGTTTTCTCATTGTCAATTTAGAAGTTTAATTCCTCTAAATATTTTCAGTAGTCTCTGGACCTAAAAATGAATAATCTCAGTCTCTTGCCTCTATGCCTGCTTTGTAAAAGTCAGACTCAGAAACCTTCAGGGTCACTCTCCTTTTTAGGCTTCCTTCTACCCTGAGGTACTATAAGTGACCCATTTTTTTCTAGTTGGTTCTGCTCAATCTTTCACTCAGCCATGCAGTAAAGAGCTCTTATCTAGTTAGATGATTACTGAAGTTGTGAGGGCAGGTGGGTAACTGAGGCATGAATATTTACCTGAGCTTAATGATGACAGTTTTTTTTCATAGTTATATGGCTTCAATTATGATCACACTTCCTAAGACTACAGGGACTTACGACATTCATTAATCAGATATCAAGGAGACTTGAGCATAAAACCAGCTCCTCTTGTAATGTGAATTATTAAGATCTTTTTTAATTACTTGAAGATGTTTCTATGTTGTTATTTTCTTCTCTAACAATTACATTCAAGTCACTGAGAGATATGAACATGAACAATTTCCCTAAAATTGCTATGCTGCAATGAATTATGACTGCATATAATCACCAGCTAACTGTAAGAAAATTTAATATCTGGTAAAGTGACACTTCATTTCCTACAGGTTGACTGTCCCCCCTCTAAACAGAAGCATTTGTTCAGCCAGTTATGCCCTTAATGTCTCTGACTCTATCCCCCCAGATGGTAACAGGATTGTTTTTGCACTATGAAAATGAATTTTTTTAATGTGTCAATACATAGTATATGGAATGATTAAGGAGAAAATCTATGATCTAAATGATGAATATGCTACTTAAATTTAACATGTTTGTGGCACAAGTTTCAAGAAGCAACTGGCATAAAATGACATATTCTAAAATTATAGCATGAGCTAACTCTCTCTCTGTCTGTCTCTGTGTCTCTCTCAATTTCCCCCTCTTTCTTTCTTTCTTTGATTAATTAGCAAAGGAAAGGATTTAGTCATTTGCTCCTGGAGAGATAAAACTAAAAGAGAGTAAAGATTTGCATGAAACTGCATATGATTAAGAATGACCTTTAAATGAAGAGATGGTCCCAATCAGTCTACTGCAGACACTGCATGTGACTCTATCTAGGTCCTGATGGTGTTTAAAAAAATCACACTATATTTGATTTCCATTTTTTTCTGGCACTCATCGATTTCAAAAATCATTTTCAAAAATAACTTCCCTTAAAAATTCCTGGAATAAAGAGAAACTTTCTGATAAATACTTATAATTTATCATTTCATTGAATTTATGTAATTTATTATTTTAAGCTAATACAAATATAAAGTCAATGTATTGCTTAAATTATCACTTTTTGATAAATCATAAATTTTACTTGACTTGTCACTAGACACGTAAGCCATATTAATTTCAAAAATAAAAGTAGATATATGAATATATTGATGTAGGAGTAAAAGTTAAAACTAAAATTTATTTTTTTATAGTTATTTGGTAGAATATCCCCATTTTAAACTAAGAGTCCCTAAGGAATTAAATGTTTTGTCCCAGTTAGCTGTTACAGTCAAAGGACTTCAGATTTGAAGTCAAAAGGCTCTCAGGTGTTCAAGATTTAAGGTCAGAAGTGCTGTCATTTAATCACTTTAGTTCTGCTACTATTATACAAATTTTTCAATAATAAAAAATTTATTTCATTACCCTATATACCCTATAAAGTATTCTAAAACAAAGTTGTTTCTTCTATGCCCCGATACTCTTACAACTAGAGATCTACCTACTAAAAACCATATCACTGCCTGTAGTATTATTCTGTTTGTTATAGATACTGTTATTTATGCATTAGTCAAAGTTTGAATTTTCTCTTCTATGATCATGTGTTAAGTTTATATTTCGAAGTGTTTTTCAAATGAACTGTTAGACATCTATAAAGACCACTTCCATACTTTTGTTATACTGTAAAATAGGGCTTCATTTTAACTTTTATGAAATTACACAAGTAAAATCATATAATGTTTAATTTCTAACTCAAAATTAGGCTTCTACAATTCATCCAAGTTGATTACTGTAGCTATGATCCATTCATTATTGTGGTTATATATTTTGTCATGTGAGTATACTATACATTATGTGTTTTATTTTTATGAACATCTTGGTTGGTTCTTGTTGGTGCTATGGCAAAAACGATACTCTGAACTAGACAGTGCATTTCTTCTTGGGCATATTTTCATTTTGCACCCATAAAGTGTGATTAGAATAACATTCTATTGAATAAATACTTTACAATATATTCATTTTACTGGGTACGAACAACTGGGTTGTCTCCAGTTTTGGTTGTTATATTTAGTGAAGGCTGACCATTCTTGGACATATTTTTCATACAAATATATATATATTTGGATTTCAGTAGATACTGTCAATGATTTTTTTCCCAAAATAATCGTACCTGTTTGTTCTTATTTGCATAATATGTGAATTCTTATGCAACATCTGCATTGCCAATTGTCTATCATTTTCATTTTAGCCATTCTGATGTGTGTGCATTTATCTCCCATTGGGGTTTTTAATGTGTCTTTCCTTGATTATTAATGAGAGGAATTATTTTTAGATAGATTTGAATTATCTATAATTTTGAATTTATTTTGAATTATTCATATTGTGAAATGTTTACTTTCTTGTCCACTTTTCTTTTGCATTATCTTTGTCCCACTTAATGGTTTGTACAATATAAACTATATTTTAGATATAAATTTTTGATCCTTATGCATGTTGCAAATAGCTGTTCTCATTTTATGACATTCAATTCTTTTTCATTAATGATGTCTTTTGATAAAACTTTCATTCATTATGAAAAAATTTTAAATTAATGTATATAAAATAATGAAGAGATTACTTATTATAAGAGTAATCAAGTGTCCTTATTCCCAAGTTATATATATGATGTCTGTCTGGAAAAAGTCCAACCATTTTTAATGTAATCAGAACGGTTTGCATCACATGGATTTAACCTGTCGGCCAAGGAGAGTGAACTGGAATGCACATGTGTGAACAATAATGACCACTGTGTTAGTCAGTGAGGGCAATAGATACCATTGAGTGAGCATGTGTACTGTGTGGCTGTCTCAAACAAAATGACTGAGTGAGTAGAGCAATGAATCTGCATCAGATTTTGCATTAAGCTTGACCATTTCTCTGTAGAAATGATTTGAATGAGTCAGAAGGTTGCAGCTATGGGCAACTGGTAATTGGTGGATTCATCATGACAACACATCCTCATATGCATCACGTCTCATGCAGAGTTTTTTGGCAAAATATCAGATCACTGAGGTGACTCAACCCCCCTACAGCCCAGATTTGGTGCCCTGTGACTGCTGGTTTTTCCCAAAATGAAAACCACCTTTCAAAGGGAAGAGAGTTCAGACCATCAGTGAGATTCAGGAAAATATGACAGGGCAGATGATGGCAATTGGGAGAACTGTGTGAGGTCCCATGGTGCTTCATTGTCCTATGTATAGTGTTTCTTGTATTTTTTATCTTCTTCAATAAATGTCTCTATTTTTCATAGTACATATACCTTCTGGATAGACCTTGAATCATATATATATTTTAGTCCTTTAGTAAAGATAACTAGAAAAAAAGCATACACATTTCGGATAGAACTTAATTAATTCTAGAGACTGTTATGCTTAGTTTAACAAGTCCATTATATTTTGACTTTTATGAAGAACATATTTTGCTTCTGAGAAATTCTTAATCATTGGCCTACATATCTCTTAAATAGTAGAGCCAGGGGGGAAATCTGTCATATTGAAGGCATGCATTTTGCTGAAAATATATTTAAATAGTTAAGGATATGCAATAATACAACAGACGATATGAAAAAATGAAAACTGGAATATTGGCACAAAAGTAGGCACATGGATGGGATTCATAACTTGAACAGTGAAATTAAAATGATAATAAAATATAGCACAACCTGATGGAAATTTGGGCCAAGATAAATTAATTCTTCAAAAAGGTGGAGGACTTTTAAGTCCTTTTGAGGAGGTCATCTTTTTCTCAACTGAACACTGAAGTAATTATTTTACTTCCTTTAGAGAAACAGTTTATCGTTGGACTGTAGTATAGTTGGTAAAGGATATAGCTGTTGTTTTATCTTTCCTTGAGATAGCATCATGGCAAGCAAATGGAAGGATGCCAATAATGTCTAGGATTCAGGAAGTCTAATCTCTGATGAGTGAATACTTTTATGATCTTAGACTTGTCACTTCTTTTTTATCTTTTATTCTCATACTAAGCTATTCAGGATTCTAATCACACTTGCCTATTTCATTGTAGCAACATAAGATAAATTGCTAAATTTCTGCCTAAAGCTCCCAGGGAAAAATTAATAAAAAGAAGCCGCCAAAAATGTTGCACTGGCCATTTTAAAAAATATCAGACTATCTACTAAGTTCTTCCACATATTTTCATCTTTCAAAATCTTACTCATCTTTCAAGGCTAGGGAAGATGAAATTTTATGCTTTTTTGTGTGTGAAGTTTCCCTTGTCTTCAGTCAGAATAAATCAATAAACTTCTTCTCAATACTCTCCAAAACTTTGTTTTTAACCTTTGTTGCAAAACTGTTCCCAGTCTTTCTGTGCCACAGTTGTATACATTTCCATTTAAAATATACTTTCAAGGTTTGTTATTAAATAAATAAGAAATACCAAAACATTTTAGGTCACATTTAGGAAAATTCTAATTTATTATTTTATAAATCTTATGAACTAAATAAATGAAGATATTTCTTGTTTTTACATAATAAGAAATGCATCCCTAACCTAAATATACACCAAAGCGGAGTAAACTCGGTTGAAGCAAACATCAAGTAGAAAACAAACAAAAGTGAAGGTGAAATAAGAACACACTTTGTTTGTGATTGAGGTGACAAAGATGGCCGCTTGTAGACATTACCTGAGGAGTGATGATATCTCACAAAATTCATTCTTTTATTTCATTACTTATCTTGCAAGACTGAGTTTGGCAAAAATGATAAGTAGGGAAAATTAGATTTGTAAAAATATTAAAATAAGTACATGTAAATGGTGATTCAAAGTCATATCCAAGACTTATTTTGCTCTCTTTATAAAATGCTTTGTAAGAGAGATAATATTTATTTTTCCTAATGTTAACTTTTGCTAACCAAATCTTTATTTTTAGAGCATGGAAGTCTCTTTTTCCTCCAAATAAGTCTCTTCCAATTCTATATAAACCCCTTACCTTTTTTTCAGTGATCTGTCCTGATACAGTGAGAGATTAGTGACTGCTGGATGGTGATGGGAATGAATAGTATTTTTATTAAAATATAGATTTCCTTTATTGCCCTTTTATAATAAGAAAGCTATAAGTGAGAAAATTGATAACTTTAAAAAGTTCTTCTTTTAAATATCCAGATTTAGGGATCAAGTATTTCAATGCTATATGTTTTATTTAACATCAATGTCTTATCTTTGGAAATCAAATTAATAATTTTATTCTGCCTAAGAATAAAAGAATACCAAAATAAGTCACACATATTATATTAAATACTCTTAGCACTCTGATAGGAAATTAACAATGTTAAGGATGAATGTTAAAAAGCAATATTTAAAACGAAGGCATAAAATTAAATTTTAAGGATTTTCATATGTAATTATTGGCAAAGAATCTCTTTTCTCTATGGAGAAATACTATGATGCATTAATCCTGTACAATTTGTTTTGATGGATCATTGGTATTGATATGATGCACTGTTTTTATATGGAAGAACATACAATATAAAATATTCTGGAAAGTTACATATTCAATATTCATAACTTTTTAATGAAAGGCAGAAACAATTTAAAAGAATTTTATTCAAGCAGAAATATTGGCAGCTTAAGTTAGATACACTTATTAAATTTCATTAAAGCTCGTCGTCGTCGGCAGCCGTCCGTCTCGAGAGACGATGGTGTAGCTTCTTAAGAGTCTATCTGCACCGCCGAGAATGGTTGTGCAGTCCGACTCGGGAGTGACACGGTATCTGTCTCCTCCCGTGTTCAATCAACATCTTGCGATGACGCTAGGGTGTCCTCTCCAGTGAAGCTGAAGCTACAGAGCCTGGGCAGGGTGATATGGAGGGTCTGCTGTTGCCCATGCAGCAGACCCCCCCTCTCTTCGCAGCTGAAGGGTCCAAGGGAAAGACGGAGTCAATACAGCTTGGCTTCAGGTGCGCCGCAGGAGTTGCCGGTGTTGACTACAACGTCAAACCGCCTTAGGGACTCCGGCTCCGGATTTTCTGTCGGGGTTTACTCCCTTAGCCTTTCCCCTGAAGAGGTATGCCGCAAGGCAGCGGAGGTTTTTCTTTTTTTGGAGTCAGAGTTTTCCTTCTCTGATGTGCCCTGACTGGAAGATCGAACCAGCGACACTTAGCTCGCAGGCCGATGCTCAATCCACTGAGCCAAACCAGCCAGGGTTCATTAAAGCTAAATAGAATATAATTGCACATTATCTATAAGTGGGGAGGAAAGCATAGAGCTCCACAAACATAAAAATTATTATTACGTGAATGAATGTCAAAATGCAATATTTACCAAGGTAAAATGAAAACACATATTTTGATTTATATTTTAGGAGGAGACACAGATAACTGTGTTATTATTTGTTTCAGATAATATTTCTACCAGTATAATTTCCTTACTTTAATTTGAGAAAGTTATGAAATGGGTATCATTAGAATTTATAAAACCTTGTAAATCATGAGTTTTGAGTGACATAGTTTATACTTTAATAAGACAATGGAAAACTTACCTTTATTCACATAACTCAAAGGAAATTCCACTCTTAGTGGAATTAATGGGTTTTTTTTGTTAGAGCTATTGCTTTATTAATTTTAAACTATATTCTAGATTCAGAGTCCTGTTTGTTTCAAGTAATATTCTCCCAGTGAATATTCTCTCCTTTACATTTTTTTTAATGTTTAAAATTACTTATTTATTCAAAAGTAACTGAATAAAATGAAAACTAATTTATGGACATAAAATATAATTAAAACTTTAAAAAATTATTAATATTTTAATAAATACTTTATTGTTCTATTACAGGTGTTCCAGTTTTTCCCCTTTTGCTCTCCTCAACCCAGCCCTCCTCCCACTCCCACAGTCAATCCCCACTTGTTGTCCATGCCCATGGGTCATTCATACGTGTTCCTTGACTAATCCTTTCCCCTTCTTTTCACTCTTATCCCCCTCCTCCCTCCCCTCTGGTCACTGTCTGTTCCTTATTTACATGTCTTTGGTTCTATTTTGCTCATTTGTTGTTTTGTTCACTAGGTTCCTCTTATAGGTGAGATTATAACGGTATTTGTCTTTCACTGCCTACTTTATCTCACTTAGCATAATACTCTCCATTTTCATCCATGCTGTCCCAAAAGGCAGATGGTCCTTCTTTCTTTCTGCTGTGTAGTATCAATTGTGTAAATGTACCACAGTTTTTTGATCCACTCATCCACTGACAGGCACTTAGGCTGTTTCCAGCACATGGCTATTGTAAATAATGCTGCTATGAACATAGGGGTGCATAGATTCTTTTGAATTGATGCTTCAGGATTCTTAGGTCATAATCCCACCAGTAGAATTGCAGGATCAAAAATCAGGTCTATTTTTAGTTTTTTGAGGAAATTCCATACTGGTTCCCATAGTGGCTGCACCAGTCTGCATTCCCACCAACAGTGCAGTAGGGTTCCCGTTTCTCCACATCCTCGCCAGCACTTGTTGTTTGTTGATTTGTTGATGATGGCCATTCTGACTGGTGTGAGGTGGTATCTCATTGTGGTTTTAATTTTCATCTCTCTGATGGCTAGTGATACTGAGCATCCTTTCACATGCCTGTGGGCCCTCTCTTTGTCCTCCTTGGAGAAGTGTCTGTTCAGTTCTTCTGCTCATTTTAAAAATTGTTTTTTTTGTCTCTCTGGTGTTGAGTCATATGAGTTATTTATATATTTTGGAGATCAAATCCTTTTTCAAGGTATCATCGGTAAATATGTTTTTCTATACGGTTGGTTTCCTTTTCATCTTGCTGGTGTTTTCTTTAGCAGTGCAGAAACTTTTTAATTTGATGTAGTCCCATTTGTTTACTTTTTCCTTTATCTTCTTTGCACTAAGAGATATATCAGCAAAAATATTGTTGCATGGGATAGCTGAGATTTTACTGCCTATGTTTTCCTCTAGGACTTTTATGGTATCATGACTTATATTTAAGTCTTTTATGGTGTAAGTTGCTGGTCTAGTTTCATTTTTTACATGTACCTGTCCAGCTCTCCTAACACCATTTATTGAAAAGGCTATTTTACTTGATTTCATGCTCCTGCTTTCTTTGTCAAAAAATTAATTGACCATAGAGACATGGGTTTATTTCTGGGCTCTCTTTGATTTAAAAAATGATTATAGGAGTTATCATATAAAATACATATAACACGAATTTTGGCTTACTGGGTTTATATTCGTCCTAAGAAATCAGGTAGAAGATTAATATTGTCATACAACTCAAGGAAAGTCCTATAATCAGTAGATTATTAGTAAGGATAACAATTTTTTACAAGTGTATTTTCACATTTGCAGTCCACATTGATTGATCATCCTTACTTTTCTGAACTGGCTATTGGCAGTTTTAAAATGAAATGTTATTCATTCAACAATTGTTTATTTTTCTATGTAAATAATATAAACAATTACTTTAAAGTACAGGGTTGGGGGGGTATGTGTATATGGGGGGTTGTTACATTTAGATAGCGTTTGAACATCTTATTGTATTCTTCATCACAGTGAATTTCACCCTTTCTCTGGAGTCATCTACATTTCACAGGGAGCCACCTCCGTTTTCTTGCCTCTAAGGTGTTCTTCACACTGCTTCTTGTTCTATTCCTCCCATCTCCCATCTCTAGACTTATGCATATCAATTTGCTTGGGAATAAGCCTTTAACTTTACTATTATCTCCCCCATTCTGTTCCTCTGTCTACACAATATTCACAGCTATGCTTGTTAAAATTTCTCATGCTGCTACTGCTATATCATCCCCTGAGTCACCACCCGTTTAAAATATACAAGCTTCAAAATTATCTACAACTCTCTCTTTCTTCTCGTAATTGATATACCATTGTTCTTTCTCATGAAAATTCAACTTTATTTTCTATCCTTATGCATAGTAGAGGCAGGGTGGTCAGCACCCTGCTTGTCATTGGCAAAAAAAGTCAAGGACTCATGCAAAAATGAACCATGTAAGCACGGGCTAATTTTAACTTGTAATCATCATGCAAATAAAATTTTCTTTAATTTTAAATCATGTGTGCACGCTTTATGTGTGTATGTGGGAGTTGTATGTTCCCATGTTGGAGTTGATAAAATATTACCTAAAAGAGGTACACACACACACACACACACACACACACACACACACACTATATATATATGTATATGCATATAGAATGATCACAGAATGGTTAGTTTCCAGTAAATATAGAAATACATTAACCTTAATACAAGAGAATTTTAATATAAATAAACTAATTACTTTAAAAATTAAATCAATTATTTGCCAAGTATAATGTCCAGACATTATTAGGTTGTTGAGTGAAGGATATCTCAATATGTGAGTTTGAAAAATCTGAGTTAACTAAACTATGCATGAGATACTTAGACACCATTATAGTTGAGTTTTCCAAAACGTGGAGTGACTGATTCTCCAAGGCAAGATTCATAATTGTGTATTTACAAAGTTTACTTGCTCATATAATCCTATTCTTTGAAAATATCCCATATATTTATGCTCCTTAATATACACATTTTAGAACTCTACTCCAATTAATTAGTTTCAAGAGATATCTGTTTTTATTCTGGCAGTCATTATAAATGCTTTTTGATTCCTAAAAATGTGACTACTCATTATGGCAAAACTTCAGTACAAAAGTGGTAACATTTTGGTCTTTAGTTTTCTCTGTCCACTACCCCTGAAAAGAAAATATTAGAATATATAGAAAAGATAGGTTGTACAGATTGATTTGGAAGAACCCATGTTTTATTATAATAAATTAAGATAAAATTATATATTTGTCAGCAATGGTTGAAATACTAGACGAAATAACATGTCAGGGTTTGAATTTACTGCTAAAATAATATAATTTTTACCATAAATCCTGCAATCTAATTTTTATCTAAAACATAGTCATCTCAGTTGTCTTAATGTAAAATATTTTATTATAAATCTTAGGAAAAGTAATTTTACTTTAAACATATATTCATGTAAATTTCACCTCATTATTAATGTTATCTTTATTCAATTTAAACAATTTTTCCAGTTAAATGACTTATTTCTTACATCAACAGTGGCAAAAGCAAATAACAAAAAATACATCTTGATAGAGAGGGAGAGATGTTTCATGTCAATATAAATGAACATGTATAAAGAAAAAACAAACTGTATAACTTTCATAGGTAAAGTAAGTACTGAAAATGAAACCAAAATAATTTTGGAAGAAAGAAAAAGAACAAATGAAATTAAGTTAAATGTATTTGTAATAATTGTTTTATTTATTTATAAAATAAAAAATAAAATTTTTATATTATGTTACCCCGAAGGGATTTTTCATAAATATTAAAATAAAATTGATTTTATCAAATTCTACTTTTTGACAATTTAAAATAAATAATATTTATGTTGTACATATAAAATGTTACATATAACATCTTTAATTTTGCTTTTATTAATATTGTCTTTTAAATAATACCCAAAATGGCATCTATTCTGAGGTATATTTCTATTAAATGATGAGAATATGTGTTTACCTAGCTATACTTATATTTTGATTTTATTTTAACTACTAATATGAGTTTTTATGTTAATGAATTAGTTTTCAATATTCAAACTCTGCTAATGCTAATTAGTTCTCTAACACATGGTCTTGGTCATAGTAGAACAATGTTTTCTATGTTCAAATAATTTATATTTATTTAGTTATTTAATAATAATTTATTCATTCATTCTTTCATTCACTTATTTACTCACATTTGTTAAATACCAATTATATGTATGTCAATAAAGAGAGACAAGGTTTTTTCTTAAATGTAGACTATTGGTTAAGTGTGAAAGCTTTTACTTATAAACAAACAAAATGAAATGTAAATTATTGCTCTTTAGAAAATTAAAATAAGACAATAGACTGGCGTGTGACTGAGTGGCTACTTTAGACTGAAAGTTCAGATAGGTTACCTCTGAGAAAGAGATTAAATACAAGAAGCTGCCAGCCCATGGGGAAATGAAAGGGAAAAGCTAAGGCAGAATTGATTTTATATTTTTAAAGAATAACCAAAAGACCCATTTACTCTAAAAACTGTGGGCCAGGGGAAGATAATATGTGGTAAGATTAGAGAAATGTATGATGGGGTCAATGTAAGTAGAGATTGATAGGTTAGAGTAAAAGTTTAAAAATTATTCTAAGTCCCATGGCAAACTACTACACCTCTTATTCAGAGTATATCATGTCTTGACTGCATCTACTCTAGAACACTGTTGTTCAAAAACAGTCGCCGAGCTTGATTTTCATTAATATCTCAAGAGGTAAACTTACTTTTAGTAATTTTGATATTTTTAATGTCTTTTGATATTTTCCCCTATAGTTATAAATTATAATAATTTATATATGTATGACATTTTATGTGTCATGGATGTTTTCATATACATTGCTTTGTATGATCTTCATTAACACCCCTATATAGTATGTTGAGAGGTAACAAACACAGCATTGATTGACAATGGAGACTTTGGGGTTAAAATGCATTCAGTTTTGCCATTTAGTAACTACAATATTAGAAAAATGATTTAACCTTTTTCTGCTTTTTATGTTTCATCCATGTAAAATTTTTATTTTACTTTTCATTTGAATACCCATCGAGTTAATTTACTAAAAGTTCTTAAGAGTGTTCATTGCAGTATTATTCATAATAGCCAAGATATGTAAACAACCTAAAAGTTGTTCCACAAATAATTGGATAAAGATGTGATCATATAAAATGGAATACTACTTGGCCATAAAAATGATGAAATATTCCTGTTTTCAATAACAGGAATAGATCTTGAGAGTATCATGCTAAATGAAATAAGACAGAATAAAATAAGAACCATATGACTTTACTCATAAAACAGAAAGTAACAAATGAACAAACAAAACAAAAAACTCATTGACACAGACAACAGTATTGTCTTCACAGAAGAGGAATGGCAGTGGAGGAAAGAATAAAGAAGGTAAAGGGGGTGAAATATATGGCGATGGAAGGAGACTAGACTTTAGGTGGTGATCACGCAATACAATAGACAGATGATGTGGTATAGAATTGTACACCTGAACTTTACCTAATGTTTATATTAACTAGTGTTACCACAATAAATGTAATTTAAAAAATATGTCTGGCATCTTCTAATCATCTTAGCTATTATTATGATGTAGGTAGAGGTCTTGCCAAAATTATTGTAAATGACACTTTGACCTTTCTGGGCCTTGGTTTCCTCCTTCCTTGTGAAATGACGTAAATATCTCTCTACATAGTAACCTGAGAGTTTAGTCACATCTGTAAAATATATTCCTAACAAGGTAATTGTGGTTCCCAGTAAGTGATTTCAGTGACTCTCTTTCCCATACTAAGGTGGCGGAGCTATATATAAAGAGAGATGTAATGAATTCCCAAACTTTGTCGCACCAACAAATAAGAGAAGTCTTCACTCAGCACTTCAGATTTGTCTTGGATGATTTCCTTAGCTGACATGGCCCATATCAGAACTGTCAGCAATGCATTAGTACAGAGATCATGAACTGGAGTATGCCTTTGAGAAATGACCAATTTGAATAAATTGTGCTATAATATATTTTATTTCCTATTAACATTTACTATTATTTTAGGATTTTTCCATGATTAGCCTATACATTGAGTGTAAGAGGAAAACACATTGAAAAATATCTACTGATAGTGGTTTTCTACTTTTACTAGAAGGTGCAAGGATATGTAATTATTGTGTGGCTCTAAAATGTTCTAACTTAAAGATTGTCTCTAATTGTCAACATAGCCTTACTATATGAGTACAGATAATTTTTTCTTTTTTATATTTAGCCCTACCTGAGATTTTGAGTGACAATTTTGCTTTCAAGTTAAACACAGAGTTGATTTTTAATAAATGTAATCAAGTTTTTTTGAGTTAATTATGTTGCTTATTTACGGCAATAGGACTTAAAGAAAAATGAAGAAACCATGGCCTGGTAATTATGTGATATTAATTTGAGAATATTACAAAGAAAATGCCTCTGGGCATATCTGAACCCAGACTTCCAGCTTTCCCATAATAGAGCTACAGGAAGTCATTATTATGATTTAATTTATTTCCTTATACTCTCACTGTGCTGACCTTTGCCATTTTGCTTTTAGATTCAATCTTTTCTCTTAACCAACTATTTTCTTATCAACTAGTTAATGACAGGCACTGAAAAATAATTTGTAGGGTCAGACGATGGGAGAATCATCCATCTCTTTTTCTGCTTCAGGGGGTATGTCTAGAAGTAGCCGGATTTCATCTGTGGTTCTTATTTCTACCCAAAGCCCTGGATCCAAGGCTTGAGTGCTTCCACCTCCTTCTTATAGCTAGTAGCAGTATGCTATTCCTCATTACTGATGGCCTCACCATCTAGTCTTCCCCCTTCAACTTTTTAACTCCTTTGTCTATTTCACTCTGATGAAATATTTCACCTGGGCTCTGTTATTTTCTAATTGATACACTGACTTATTAACAACCCAGAGTTAACATTGTATAACAAGCAAGCATCTTTGTATTTGGCCTGATACAAACATAAAACCATATTGGTTTGGAATATTTATATTTTGGACAAAAAATATGTATTTCCAATTATTGATAAGCATTTCTCAACTTGACCTTGCAGTACAAAATTATCATGTTAACCTAAGTATAAAAGTGCCTTAGCTCTTAAGGGTAGCCAGAAATTAGTTTCTTTACTTTGTTCTGCAACAATCTAAGTCCACTTGAATTTTGCAGTCTTTTTAAAATTGAGGTTGTTGTTTTCAGTAGCTTCTTTGAGATGCTTCATCTAGTATCCTTTAGCAGACAAAGGGTGTTTAATTCAGTTTCCCTGGATGAATAAAAATATGTCTACTGAATATGAAGGAACAAGATTGCCTTCTAGAAAATCAATGCAATCTGAATCTCTTTCCTCTAAGGACAAACAAGTTAATGTATCAATAAGTTATGGGCTTGTTATTCATCAGTGCTTTACGATTGATGACCACAAAGAGAACTCTAACCTAAGCTTTCATGAGAGGCTAAATTGCAGTCGTGTATCCTGATCAAGAAGGTAGGAAATAATGCAAAAATATCTAAATTACAACACTAAATGTTTTGATGCCTTAAATAATAACCTTCCAGTTTTTCAGAAAGTCATCTGGTAAATAATAATAGCTTTCTTTTATTATATGCTGGTTACACAGTAGACAATATTATAAGCTGGCAATGCATATTAAATATCACAACATTCCTAAAAGATAAGTACACTTATTACCTATGTTACAAAGGAGAAACTGAAGCTCACAGGTGAGTGGTTTGCTCAAGTCCACCTACCTGGTAAGTGGCAAGCTCCCCCTAGAAATCATGCTAGTAACTTCTCTAATGTGTTCTCTCTCAATATCCTAGTAAGTTGTTTAGAGACATAGCTAAAGCTGGAAAAATTCAGCTCATGCTAAGTACCAGGAAAGGCAGTGCTTAAGAATGATTTGGGATTAGCCCCCAACCTTTAGTGCTTCTATTACTGTGTGTCAACAGTCTTAGCATGTATAACTGGTTCCATCTTTATTGATTTGCCTGTTTATTCCTACATATAGATGGATATTAGATTTACTTGGAATAATTTTCCCTAGATAGTTTCCAATATCCATCCCTTGGCTTATGGGATTCCTTGGTTTTATGGGATTAAAATGTCTAAAGTAAGGCCAAGGAATCTGTATTTTTTAAAGCACTCATTATGTGTTGTCAATACTTAGATCCAATGCCGTACACTTTGAAGTTATTGAGGGCAGAGATTGTGTCTAATATTGGCCTTTGTATAAAAAAAGTTTCAGTAAAGACTGGTTGAATATGGAAAGTGGTCAGTTCTTTAGGATATTTTTAAGGATTTGTCATCATAGTTGAGGCAAGAGAGACATTCTGTAACTATTCTCTTAGGAATCCATCTCAGCTCTAGCAAAGATAATCCATTGAAAGCTCTCATATAGGGATATTGGTAGCATCTGATATAATTTTTAAGCATTTCCAAGAGTATAGAGGAGAAACCATCAGGACAGGAATAAATTTCATGATTTAAAGTCAATTAGAATTAATAATGGAGCTGACATCCGTAGATAAGAAAAATGGGTAATGCTACCACAGGTAGTGGGAGAATAGACAGGAAAGATGATTAACGACTAAGGCAGTGAAGGACTATAGACATGTCTGGATAATGGGAAACCAAGGACACCAGAGACTGGTCATTCATCAGTCTCCAACCTGTGAACTTCAAGTTTTGCTTCTAAATTTATCTAAGGTATGTGGATAGGGAAGGGCCTCTTCCAGTATCTCTCCACTGAATTATAGATAGCCAGCAATAGCTCCTAGGAAGCTGTTATCTGAGACAGTGTAGGAGAATTAGGGATCTTTGTACTTAGACAAAGGGCAGAATTGGCCTCAATAGTTTTTATTAAACAATGTTCTGAATCTATCAATGATTTTCCAAATACAAAACATGTGTTCTGTGCTTCTGTTTGATTCTGTCCCTGAATTACATATAATAAAATTGTTTAAAGATGGTATCAGTTGTGGGTCATAGAGCTAGAGAAAGTTACATTTCTTTGATATTTATTTTGTGCTCTGGAAATGAGAGGTTCAGTGGAGTTTTCTTCCCCAAGGGTTCAATAATTTATATATTTCACACATTAGTAGCTAAAAGTGTAAATTGAGCTTTCTATTTTATGGCACTTGTAATTGGATGCTTTAATAGAGAAAATATATAGAAGTATAAGAAAAATATCAGTTTCAAAACTAGCAAATGATGCTTTTCTACCCTCTTACTGTGATTTCTGTAGATTAATCTGACATTTCTGTGTTTTCAAAATTATGACATAAATTCAGAAATGGATTGTTGGAAATGACAACATAGTTAACATTGACCCAACTACAGTTTATTTTGTAGAGGAAACATTTGAATATTATAAATGTTCTCCCATGATAGTGTTTACTTTAAATCTAACTAAAATGAGATGAAGTTTTAATTGGAGAGAATGCTATATTTTCTTTATGCTCTTAGAAATGAAGTATTCATTCATCAATCCTGCATTTCGGAAATTTATTTAGTAAATCATCTGAATATTTAATCTGAGAACTCAATAACATGATTAATTTGACCTCATTCTTAGAGTCTGGAGGGCTGATCTTCGACTCTTTGTAGTTTCCTGATTCATCTAGTAACATATGCTTTTTCCCATATCAATTTTTCTCTTTGCCATTACATATAGAATATTAAAAATCCTAAAATTTTCACTATTTTTATTAAAATGTAATATAGACTACAAAGATGGTGCTCTGAATTAGTTTAATGCCTTCTTGAAGCATAATATAATGCTTATTAATAAGGAAAGTGAAGGATATTTTATTTTAGTATTTCATCATCCCTGTAAACTATCCCATCCTTCTAGAGTTATTATACTTATTTTATTATTTTGTATCATAGTTATACATAATTATGAATAATGATAAATTATAATAAAATATTTCAAAACATAGGAAAACAATGTCATTGATACTCTATAATGTATGTAATATATATATATATAAATAAGTCTAATGGATTTATATTATATTTTCAAGGTAAATGACTTATCTAATTTTTAAAAACAAGTCATTTTTTCTTTTAATTACTTCCAACAAAGAATGAAATCCTTAAAATATTCACACATAGTTGGAATTGCTAAAAAAAAAAAAAAAGAAAACAAACCTCTACAAATAAATTGATACCAACAGACCCTGATGGTGTATATAGTATTAATGAAGTCACCAATAACCTCATCCTTCAACACTACCTTCATGTTTTATAGCTCATTGATGTCACTTTTGATTAGAATTGTTAGACATTTTCTCTTGTACATTATAATTTAAAACACCATTGATTTTCCCTCCAGTGTGTAAAAAACCCATTGTTGATAGCTGCATAGTTTAGATGAAAATTTTGATTACCACAACATGAACATGAAAGGTAATTTTCTTCTTCCTCTGCAGAAGAATCAAGAAGAAAAGTATAGTTCTTAGCTTTTCATATGAGAGGTATCTTAAAGAACTCAATTATACTAAGGGAAAACAGGAAAATAAACCTACACATCTTTCCCTCTCTCATTGGGTAATCTATTAAAAAAGTATTGCCTTGGAGTAAATGGAAAAAGAAAAATTTTAAAAACATGTAATCACAAGTGGTTTTATAGGTTTGCATCAAATATTCATATATCTTGGTTACTATGAAACACCTGAAAGGCAAAATTTAATTTTCTGTGTGCCAAGTAATCTTCCACATCCCTCATAGAAGCAAAAGCAAACATTCTCTGTAGAAATTCAAGTTTCAAACCTGGCCTCAAATAATTCCCGTTGAAAAATTCCATAAATTTCAACTCACAATCACAGATCACAAAACACACAAGAGAAAAGACAGTATTATACAGGACCAGCAAATAAAGTAGAAAACAAAATGATCCATAACAATACCAGATATTAGGATTACCAAGTGAAATATTAAATTATTATATTAAAATGCTTAAAAAATAACAATTATTGAAACTATGTTTATAATAAGAACTATATAAAAACAAGTAGATTTGAAAGGAATCTAAAGATAAAAATAAATGAAGAGAAATCAATAGTAATTGTACAGATTTGATAGCAGATTAAGGACATCTGGAGACAACATTAATGAGTAAAGATAAGTCCAAATAAATTATACAGACATAAAAAAGAATTTCAAAAAATTGATAGTGTGAGAAAAAAAAATTACATATTTAATTAATGTTTCCCAAGAAATGGAGAGAGTGAGAAAGAAGCAAAGTTTGATGAGGGACTGGTTATATGAAGTAGTATGTACATTTTTAGAAGCTCAAAAATAATAAGCAGGATAAATAAAGAGAATTCTTCACCTAAGTGTATCAAAGTAAAAATCCAGATCATCAGTGAGAGAACTAAACTTTTAAAAGGTTCTAGAACTAAAAGACTATTTTCAAAGACATGAGAATTATCCTGAGGTCTGACTTCTCAATAACAAAAAATATCCCCATGTGCTTAGAGGAGGAAAAAAAAAAAGATATCAGAGCTCTATATCAACTGAAAATATCTATTACAATTCAGAACAATATTAATATATTTTTATACCAACAAAAATGTTGAGTGTTTACCACCACAGGCCATTTCAAAGGCAAATTATATCAATAATTGGATTCACTAAAAGTAACAGTGAGATAATCATTTTATGTATATATATTTTTTGTCATTGGAAACTTTCTTTTATATCTAGCATTTCTTTTTACCCTTATTTTATTTTCTAATCTCTGAAAATTTTATAATTTATTACTATTTTCTTTACTTTCTAAAATGGATATGGTTTCTTATCATTTCTTTATACCCACATATAATAGAATACTGATATTGACTATTAACATATTTATTATCTTCCACATTTTACAAATATTAAACATTTCAGAATTTGAACATAATATATACGAAAACGAAGGTCTTTTGAAAAATAAATCTTGGTCAGGCTGTGATGGAAATAGAATCACCTTGAAAATCAGAAATTAAGGAAGTGATATTTCTTTTCCTTTTTGGTATTCTTAGCATTGCTGACAATTTCTTGGAACTAAACTCATGCTTCCCATTCTGCCACCTCCATTATTTTTAATGTACTAATAATCCAGAAAGGAACACATAAATTTTGCATTAATTGCCTTATATTGTAATGGCAAAGCAAATCTCAGGGAGGGGAAGTATAACTATAGAGAGATTTGGTGATATGACGGCAGAGTTGACTCATCCCCTCTCACCTGCTTGTAGGGTTCCAGTATTTATCACACTAAGGTGAGATATTAAAAGAAATGTGTGTGTTATATATGTAGGTTGATTACAATGATTTCCATGAGACAACTTCAACCAGTGAATGTTCGGGCATCTATAATTATGTAAAAATCCTGACTCTAATGTTTATTTTTGTATTATTTTAGATTTTATTTATTTATATTTAGAGGGAAGGAAAAGGGAGGAGAAAGAGAGGGAGAGACACATTGAATTGAGACAGAAACATGGATCAGTTGCCTTTAATACATACCTTGACAGGGGACCAAACAAGCAACCCAAGCATGTGCTCTGACTGGAATCTAACCAGTGAACTTTCACTGTGTGGAACAATGCTGAGCCAACTGAGCCACTCAGGTCAGGACTGACTGTGATATTTAAATTGTAACATGGACTGTGAGTGATTGTTAGTTACTTATGAAGATTTTATGCATTCATGGGAGTTTATATTTTTATTTTATGTACTTATGCTTAGAATCTCTATAGTATGTAAATTTCCACATATGACAATTGCTTTTAATAGAGTAGCAAAATTATTTCTACTTTTTTTGTATTTTAGCTCTTTTTGAGATATTTAAAAATGGCTAGACTGCAAAGGCTCTGAAATCTCATGGAAAATAGGAATTAAACATTAAAAAAAGATCAAATTATTTCGATACACAACATTTTATAGCACTATGGATACAGAGAGCAAGAGAATAATGAATATTGAAGAGAATGTCTAGAACTGGGAAGAATCATGAAATAGGACTTAGTAAAAAGAAGTGTTGAATCTGAGTAATAAATAATCTTTAATTAGAAATTATATAAAGAGATAAGTTCTTTGTAAGAACTGCAAAGGAAGCAAGTGGTGACCAGAGGTAAACTCTTAGAATTAAAACATTCAGTGTCATGATGAAAATGTTTTACTCAGACCAACTGCTTTATCTTTTACTTCCTGATTTATTCTAAAATCAGCTTTAAAGGAATATATGAGAGTCCAAAAACCACCATATTAATATAACATACAGTTTAATAATAAGTCTTGTATCTTTGGGTACCATTTTTGTGCCCACTATGCACTGATGCGTTGTGTCATATAGGAGATGCTCCCATTGAACGAAATAACTAACTAAATAAATACATAAACTGTGCTGACACTTTATTAATCTCTTTTAATGCATATGAGAATGATATGTAGATCATAGGCTATGAAACTACTGTGTGTGTGTATATATATATACACACACACAGTAGTTTCATATAAATATACATGTTTCCCACTGATGATAACATAAAAAATATGTTCAGTTGTCTTATTTCTTTAACTATAACTCTAATTTTATTTACCCTAATGTCTACGAAAGCATCAAAATACCATCCAAGATTTGGGTGATATTCTTAAAAAACAAAACCAAAAACAACTGTCTTTCACACCTGTGACCAGCCAGCTATGCCTGTCAGAAACTATACAAGGAAACTCTCCTAACCACTGGGAACAGAGATATCCACAGGACCATAGGGAATCTTGCTCAGGAATTAGCTGCTCTGCCTCAATCTTTTTGACACTACAAGCCATATGCAAGTTATCTTGAAAGTTGTGCTTACATAATTTATTTTCAAATAAGCTTCTGTGGTTGGATTATAAAATTGCAGTGCGATATTGTCAATTCAAAAATTTCCATCAAAGTTATAGAAGCTAAGAATTTGCAACCATAAACCCTAAGTATTAAGAGAGGCTGTGATCTGGGTTGTATATTTAATCTCTCCTAGAAGTGAATATTTTCCCTTATACTAAAAACTAAAGAGGATTTCATCAAAGATATGGAATTTTGTCCTCTTCGTGGTAGTATACTTAATCCTGATTCGAGTATCACCCGAGATCAATGTCAATAAGATATTTTTTTGTGAGTGTGTATTTTAATATCGTTTGAAATTCAAATGATCTTTTTTTTGAGTATGTTCAAATTGACATGATTGATTAATGTTAGCATTTGAATAGGAAGTGGAAAAACAACAGAATTGGTAGATTGTTTTCCCTGGTAAAGGGGAGAGCTCTTGAAAGACCCAAGAAGGTCACTGACAGATTACTTTCACAGTTATCATTTTATGTAATTCAGACACAAAAGAGAGAAAAACAAATTTAAATCTGAATGATCCTTTATGTATTTTTCTTTTTTTATTCTAAATAGTTCCAAAATTGAGTCTTACATATTTTTGCACCCATAATCCAAAAAATAAAAAGAATAAAACACTAAAAAAACTAATTTCTATTTTATTTAGGAATGTACATCCTTCTGGGTATTGAGAGAAAGAGGATTTTGGTGTGCAGTACAATTTTATAAAATAAATTGCATACTTATATATCTCTTGGTGGTAATATTTGTTAATAAGATGTATTCATTGTTACTTACATAAATTTGTTTTAAAAATATAACAGAGCCTTAGTTGGTGTGGCTCAGTTGTCTGGAATGTTATCTTGTAACCAAATGTTGCGGATTTAATTCCCAGTCAGGGCAAATACCTAGGTTGCATGTTCGACGCCCAGTCCAGACTGAGTATGATATTCAGTCTGGGCTCTGATTACTGGTCTAGTGGTCTAGGTGCATACAGGAGACAACCAATCAATGCTTCTCCCATACATTGCTGTTTCTCTTTTCCTTCCTCTCCTTCCTCTATTTCTAAAAGCAAAAAAAAAAAAAAGAAGTCCATGGATGAGGATTAAAAAAAGAAGAAAACAAAACAAAACACCACATAACACAGTATCTCATGATATTGATGTAAAACAGTATTTCATGATATTGTATATTTTTATATTGTAGAGTTAAGATAGAAAAATTAGATCAGTCAGAAAAATAAACTAAAAATATGCCACTATTAAAGTATCTGATTAATGATTTGAATTTTCAAATTATTAATTCTAAAGTCTTATTCATACATCCCTTCAAAGTTATTCACCTCTGACAGTCAAATGTTTACAAATGCTAACAAGATGAGATGAAAACAGTATTTGATTGTACGACAATGAGGCAGGATAATAGGAAGGTGGGAAAATTCCATGGCAGTTGGAGTGGGGTGGAGGGACTGAGACAGCTGACTCAAAGTGGCCACATCCAGCGCCCTGACTCACCTGCCTCCTTCTTTCTTGCACAGCCTGTCCCTTAAGCCTTAAGCCCTTTGGACAATGAGGTTCTGATCAGTATCAAACAATCTTAGGACTCTCCCACCGTCTTCTGGCACACATGGGATTCTAGTAGCGGACTTTTAAAAAGAAGGTGGGCGAAAGCTGCCATCTGCTCTTGCTTTGCCCCACATGGACAGCCATGGCAGACATCAGGACTGCTGGGGGCTTAGGCCCCACACCGGTGGAGGCCAGCTCCCTGGAGGCGGGGTCCCACTCTGGGATGTGTGCCTCATGGGGCACCAGCCCTTGGGACTCCACAACCCAGTGCAATGTGGCACATGGGCTCTGGACTCCTTTCTCTCCCTTGTCCTGAGAGCAGCTCATGGAGGCGAGAGCTGCTACGAGGTGATGGTGACTCTAGCACCAGAGGGAGAGAGAGAGGGGGGCTAGAGTTGGGGGGACAGAAACCTGCTCCAGTAAAGCCTTGGGCTACAGATGAGCAATAATTAGGACCTTCTGGACATGGATTTGAACTTCAACCTCCTTGGGAGTGGCTGGTTTTCTGTGCTTTGCAGTAGAAGTTGGCTCAGTCATCCTGGATCAGGAATGCTTCCAGCCCCTTCAGATTGGGAAATCTATTAATCAAAATCTATTTCCTTCCTTACAAGTCTTTGTGTTATGTGTGTACGTGGTAAAAAACAGCCAGACCCCATGCTGCCTGGTTACAAAAACAACCATAATACATCCATTATGATTACTTACAATATTTTTCTAAAGTTTAATAAGTTAAAGCCACTCACAAAGAATCTTTTAAAATATAAATGTCTTTTTCTTTACTTATTTTTAGATAAATCTTACTGACAGTTAATTAGATAGTATATTTTTAATCAGTTAGACTATATCAAGTGTTTCAAAGGGTTATTATGATAGTTATATCTTAATTTTTACCCCTATTTAATATATTTCTTAAAATTTGATTAAATTATATGATGACCAAAGAACACATTTAATGTTCACCAAATAACCATATATCCCTCTGCACATCACAACCTACCCTGCAGTCTGTTTAGAAGTATGTGACCAGCTTTGGGCAATGAGTTTTAGGACATTGTGTGTAAACTTCTGTTGGAATCATAAAAGATCTATTTGTTTTTCATAGTCTGTCTTATCCTGACCCCAAGATACTAAAAATACATTTTGAAAACACAACACAAATGACATGATGGCAACTTGTGATATTTTGATGGAAGCAGTTGAGATACCTTACTGAGAATGTCACACAACATGCAGCAGACATTGCATAAAGAATCAATAAACTTTTGAGCTAAGCCACTGAGATTTAGGGGTTAGTTTGTTCCCAGAACACACCCCAGTTAAACCTGGCTGATGTAAAAGAATTAGCAACTAACACAATTAGTTCTTGGTAACCATAATAATTCACCTGGTGAGAACAGGTGTACATGAAAGTACTTCAGAGTATACACTTAACAGAAAGTTATCAGCATACCCTGAGCATCAGTCAACATGTTTTGTAGAAGAAATAACTATCTTGATTACAAAAGTTTTACTGTGTGTCTGAGTGTATGTATCACGAACTTCAGTGGCTTTCCCAAGCATTGTAAATTTACAAAATTTAATCTTTTTAACCCAGAATATCTAAAATATATTAATTGGTCTACTAGAATCAATCTCCTATTTATTTTACAAGCAAAGTTTCTTTATTCTGTTTATATAATCAATTTTTAAATTGTGGTTTGTCACATATCAAAAAGAATATTTTAAGCAGCCAGAGGTGAGTAGGAGGACTCATACAATTTAAAATCTAGCTCAGCTGTGTGAGGTTTTTGTGACTGTTTGCAAAGCCCTAATGGTTTTATTATATCCCCTACAGCAGTGAACTAAGAATTAAGAATGAGTAAAGGCAACAATAACACATTTTAATAAAGTACATTAATTAACATATGTTGAATGTTAACTAATCTCTTATTCTGTCAGCAAGTTTTATCAGCCAGAGGGCAGTAAAATATATAAAGTAAGTTCATTCTACTTCCATCACCAGAGCTTATTTGGAAAAGACAGGCAGTGACTCACAGGCCATGTTAACACATTAATTTTTACATTGAAATTACTCAATCTGAGTAAGCTTTCATTTATTGACTAAAGGGGTGTTTTGCACCTTATTACAATTTAATGTATGATCAGTAAAAGCAGAATTACAACTGCCATATATCCACAAACTCTGGAAAGTTCTGTTTATTGTGTATCACAAGTCAGTACAATTCAGTTCATGGAATTCATGCACCAGAGTAAAATTCCTGCTGGTTAATTTTTGCTATGGAAATGGTAATTAATGTGCTAGTTATGACTTGGCTTAGGAATGAGCATTGCTGATTGACTACAAAAGTGGAGTAAATATTAATTCCACCTAATAACTCATCAATATGACAAGTGATTCCATGAAGATGTTGCCAGTGAAAAAAATCAAATCACTGTTGATTGAATAATATTTGCAAAATTCTAAAGACAAAGATGTTACAATTAAGAGATTTTTCTCTCTTTTTTTTGTATTCTATTATCATAACTACACAGGAACTTTGTTTATTTAATGACATTTTCCCTAATTTAATCTAGCTTTATCCAGTCTAATAACAGCACCATGACATACTACATACCCATTCCCTTAATCATTAAGCCCTTAGGACATCAGATTCAGGTCAGAGTCAAACTGTCTTAAGAATAAAGCAAGCCTCAGGTTTGTTGATCAAGGAAATAGAGTTTTAGTCAAAATTGAAGATAACATCTTGACCTCAGCTGCATTTTCCCAAACTCACCCTCATGAAAATAGAACAGAGCCATGACAGAGCCATGGCTGACATCAGGACCTGATATAATGATATTACTCCCTACTCTGGCCCCAACCAACTAATAACTGTTAATCATTCTGATTAATCATTTTCCCATATATAATTTGTCTCCGTGAGGGCCATCAGGGATTCAGGTTTTAGAGCACTTGCTTATCTGCATCTCTTGGCCTGGTGTCATTTCCTTAATTAAAAAACAAACAAACACCAAAACAACAACAATAACAAAAAATACCTCTACTTTGCTGCAAACTCCTGTTGGCATTTTAAAAAATTTTTATTTTTATTGTATTTATTGGGGTGATAATAGTTAATAAAGTTACATTGCTTTCAGGTATACAATTCTATAGCACATCATCTACATATTGTATTATGTGTTCAGCACCCCAAGTTAAGCCTCCTTCCCCCTCCCTTCCCCCCTGGTAATCACCCCATACTGTTGTCTTTGCCTGTGAGGGCTGTATTGTTGTTGTTTGTTTTTTTCTTCTTTTTGCTTAATCTAATGAACAAAATAAACTAACGAACAAAATAGACTCATAGAGCAGACTGCTGGCTATCAGAAGGGAAGGGATTGCAGGGCTGGGTGAAAAAGGTGAAGGGATTAAGCAAACAAACAAACAATAAATAAACAAACAAAAGAAACTTCTGTTAACATCTAAGTGAACTTTGATGTATGCAGGCAAACAAACCACTTTAGTTTCGGAACAAGATTCGAAGGATCTACAACACTTAGCATGGTGACTGACACATAGTTGGTATGCTATAAATGGATTGTAAGATGCATAAAGAATAAAAGAAATTATAGATGCCAGAATTTTTTTCTTCTTTATAATTCTACTACAACTCTGAGAGACACTCTCAGAGTGGATGAAGAAACTACTCGACACGCTCCATCCGAGGAAGGAAGGGAGGGGTTTTTCTCTAGTGGAAAATCGCCCCCCCACCCCCGTTTCCTTATTAGCCAGGGTTTTTATCCACTTTCCACATGCAGAAGTATTTAAGGAAAATCTGCAGCACTTCCCCAAATGGTAGGGAGTGAAAGGGAAATGCAGATCGATACAGGGTTGAAACATCCAGGTATTTTACATAAGGTCAAAAGCATTTCTTCTTACTTAATTGTTCTGTTCTTCACATTTTACTGACAAGGATTTGAGGCTTTACAGGAAAAAACAGAACAGGTTCCCTTTTCCTTAAAAGCCCCTTTGTATTTCTATTCTATCTTTAAAATCCCCCGGAGGGTGGGATTCAGAGCTGGCCTGGAAGACAGACTGCTGGCTGAGGTCGGCTCTGCACAGTGATCAGAGTCTTTTAAACAAAGCCTGTCTGCTTCTGACATCTCCCCATGCCTGTCTGTCCCCCACACAACTCAAGGATCTCCATTTCATGGTACCATGGCGGTCCCTCTGTGTCTGTGGAAAGAAAGGAAATTCTGTTACTGTATTGTCAGTATAGATTATTGCAAGTGTTAGAAACAAGGTCATAGTGACTCCCAAACCAGTAGCAAAGTCATTGGTAACAAAGGGCAAATGTAATTAAAGGATCTCTGAGAAGGGAGTGGATAGCATTAGCATATTCACAAATCACAATAGGGGCATTTAGATGAACGCGTTAGATTGTACCTCCGGAGTATCCGGTCGTGGAGAAAGGGGGAAGTAGGAGAGGGGAGGGGAAACTAGTTGCGTTAGGGCGGGGAAGCTAAGACTATAAAACCAGGTTCCTTTGTCTATTTGGGGCGCACATTCTCCTGACTATGAGGGTGCGCCCGGCTCTGCAGACTTGTGAATAAAGGCCTCGCTTTACTGCTCAAGTCCTGTGTCCCGGTTTTTATTGTGAGCGTTTCTCACAGCAAGCTAATACAATGTTTTTCACTCAGTACACTTGCACCAAGATTTTTTAATTTTGGTTCTTTAAGTCAAACATTAAACAGGGTTTATATTTCTTTTATCCTCTTAAAATGGAGTTCCTGAACATATACCAGAGGGGACCCCCCCCATAAAACAGACTCATCTTCTCAAGGGCAGGTCACTTGTAGTATAGGCTCCCCCTGCCCCCGGTGAGTGTTTTAGGAACCCATCAGTATCAATGTACCAGCCGGCATTGTGAAAGGCTGTGATAGGCTTCAGTGAATTTTTTTGAAGACTCTTTCAACACCTTTGGCCATGCCATAATGGGTGATTTATGAGCACACAGGCCCACACTACACTGAGTGGTCTGCAAATTTTGACCAAAAAGGAAATGACCTCTACCCTCGGTGCCCCATCCGTATTCACCTGATCTCACCCCAAGCAACTTTTTTTTTTCCCTCTTTTTTTTCCCTCTGGATGAAAATAATCCTTAAAGGAAAACATTTTCCCTAGTGGAAGAGGTGAAATAACAACAAAAAATGACAGAAGCATTAAAAGGCATCAAAATCAACAAGTACAAAAACTGTTTTAAGCTGTGGAAAAAAACATCTCAATAGGTGTATTACATCAAATGGAGAGTTCTTTGAAGGTGTCTGGAGTTTAAATGTGTAAGAATAAATACACAATCTTTTACAAATACTTTCTGTTTTCTTGGGTCTCCACACATGTAACATATTAATATTTCTACAGTTTATATTGTTTAAAACAATTTCTAGTTGAAAATCTTAATACAGCTAGAGCTACTCTAAAAAATACAATTGAACACAGTTTCTTTCTTTTTTAAGTTTCAAGATTTTGTTTTATGTGAAGAACAACAGAGGCTGGAGAAGTGATATATTCACTAGGCAAATTAAAGGTTTCACAACACTAAGTGAAGGATGGGTGGGCTAGGCACACTGGGATTTAGATCCATTTTCCACCTCCAGCTTTGTTCACATTTTTCTATTCAGAAAATAACAGAGGAAACAAACGAAGGAAAAAAAAAAAAAAAAAAAAACCAGAACCAGCAAGATCCACTTTGGATGGAGCCACACCCACCGTCTCCTTGGCGCAGGCCAGGGTAGCTGCCCCACAGCCGCAAGTGCAAGTGAAAGGCACGATGCTCCCTTCTCAGATGGGATGGACTGAAATTAATTATTCATGTTTAAGTCATCAAAAACATGACTTCTTATACAAAAGCTTGCTGGTTATTTTCTGTTGTCGTAAAGCATTTTCTATTGTTGATGAAATCTGTATGTGGAATGCTAGTTTTCCAGCCCTCTTTGTTTTGTCACATGCTGGAGTCTATCCTGGACTCCCTCACCTCCTAAATTTTATATATAAAATTGGACTGGAGAGGCTTTATGGATTTTGACAAATGCATAGTGATGTGGATCCAAAAGTATAGTATTACAATAGTTTCACCGCTGTAAATTTTTTCTCTGATTCACCCATTCAATCCTTTACTTCTTCAGAATTCCTGGCAACTGGCAACTTTTTATTGTTTTGCCTTTTCAAGAATGCCATATAATTGAAATTACATGGTATATAGCATTTTCAGTCTGGCTATTTGCATTTAGAAAAATTCATTTAGGATTCATTCATGTCTTTGTGGCTTCATTTCTCATTTCTTTTTACCACTGAATACTATTACACTGTATGGATGTACCACAGTTTGTCTTCTATTAAAGGACACCTGATTGTTTTCATTACTTGGCCATAATGAGAAAAGCTTCTATAAAAATTAGCCTGTAGATTTTTGTGTGGACAGAACTTTTAAATTATCTTGGCAAATACATAAGAGCATGATTGCTGAATTTTATTTTTAACTTTGCAAAAAAACTGCCAAACGGCTTCGCAAAGGGTCAACACCATTATGCATTCCCACCAACAATGAGTAAGATTTCTCTAAAAGCAATTGCTCTCTACAGTTTTTGAATTTTAACCTTTCTAATAAGTGTGTAGTTTTGACTTATATTGATCTGAATCTAATATGAACATCTTTCCATATAATTCTTGTTATTTGTATATTTTCTTAGTGAGATTTCTCTGTTTAGATCTTTTACCTAAGTTTTCATTGGGGTTGCTTTCTTATTTTTAAATTTTAAAAGTTTTCTGTATATTTTGAATACAATTTCTCTACTATATTTTTGTTTGTAAATATTTCTCCCAATGTGTGGTTTGTCTTTTTATTCACCTAATAGTAACTTCCTCAGAGAAGTTTTTAATTTTAATACAGTCCAAGTTATTATTATTTTTTTCATTTACTGGCCTTTTTTGATGTATTACAACTCATAATTAAACATCAAAACACATGAATTTCTTAGGTTTTTCTAGAAATTGTATAATTCTGCATTTTGTATTTTTCAATAATTCAATTTGAGGTTATTTTTGTTTGTTTATTTTTTGTGAAAGATGTACAATCTGTGTCTAGGACTGTGTCTATATATACGGAAATTCAATTTTTTATTGACTAGTTATTCTAAAGTTCCTTTTGTAACTACGCTTGCTTCTTTGTTAAAGATAAGTTGATTATATTAGTGTGGTCTCTTTCTCAGCTCTTTATTCTGTCCCATTGATCTGTATGTTTATTCTCTCAACAATATTACAGTCTTGACTGCTACAATTTAAAGACAGAAATTTCTGTTTTTCTTTTAGCATTGTGTTGGCTCATCTAAGTCCTTTGCCTGTCCGTATGCAGTTTAGGATCAGTTTGTCCTACAAACTAGCCTTCTAGGAATTTGATGGACTTACGTTAGATCTAGAGATCAAGTTGTGAAAGTTGTAATGTTGAGAGTCATAATTGATAAAAATGAAGCATCTTTCCATATAAGTAATTTTATTTCTCTCTCTCGGAGCTATATAATTATCTGCATGTAAACATTTTATAGTTCTGTCAGATTTAAACTTAAGTATTTCATTTTCTTGGGTGCTTCTGCAAATGTTATTTTTTAAATTTCAGATTTCAGTTGTTCATTTGTGGGATACAGAAAAGCAATTGAATTTTGAATAGTAACCATTAAGCAGAAGCCTTGCTACTCACATAATACTTTCAGCAATTTTTTTTTGAGAAGAGTTAAAATTTTTTAAATAAACAGTCATGTCATCTGTAGTTTTTTAAAATCCATGTTTATTTTTTAGCCATTATCAGATATTTTCTATTCGAATTTCTTACTCTACTTGAAACAAAATTTGTATTTTTGCTTTTCTTTTGTTTTCTATTATGATTTGTTGAGAAAAATAAAATATTTATATAATATACATAATTAAAATTTATGTTATTTTAGTGGTTCTAAATCTTGCCTTAAATTAATTTTCATCTTTCTTATACTTAGATGATCTTTCAATAATTACTTCTTTGGAATACGTATTAAAAAAAAACTTTCAGTGAAGAATAAAGAAACTTTTATAGCACCAAAATTTTTTAAATTTTAACTTATAAGGAAAGAGAAAATATTTTTATGCTTTGTTCAAAGCATTTCTTTTTCTTTAAAGATTTCTTTTACTGATTTTTAGAGAGAGTGGAAGGGAGGGAGACAGTTACCTCTTGCACACCCCCAACCCAAGATACCTGGCCTGAAACCAAACGGCAAACTTTTGGTTCACAGGCCAAGGCTCAATCCACTGAGCCACTCCAAGCAGGGACAAAAAATTTCTTTATATGTTTTCTTTTATTTGTTTCAGTGCACCAATTATGTTGCTGATTATTATATTTTAATATTTTCAATAATACAATTAATAAAATTGCAATGTATTAAAATGACATAGATTAACTGTTGCATACTTTTGGTGTTACCTTTTTCTTTTCTTTTAATCCTGTAACTCTAACAACAACCAGTTTACTTTGGACTCTTTCTGAGTTAAAAATAAATCCTTTCAATTTTTGTACATATCAGCTGGCAAAGTTTTATTATTCAAGTTCTATTCTCAAAATCTACTGTATGGGATTTCACATACCTGCCAGAATTAAAGAGAGAAAATGTAAAGAACAATGGCAAGAATTGAGAAACCCTACTATAGATAGAAACTTTAAAATATCAATCTTTCCCGGATCTTATCTTTATGCTTATGACAATTAATAAAAAATGAAAGCTATGAGCATTTATTTAATTTACATGTCCTGTCTTTGAAGAGTTTCTTGATAATTTGACATATCAGGTGGAGATAAAGAGATGAAGAGATTTAAACAAGAATGCATGTGCTACACATTTTCTACTTAAATCAGATGTCTGCTTTTCAGATTGTGACACTGCATTTTTATCAAGATGCAGAACTTGTATATCTGAGAAAAAGAAATAAAGGAATCACTTTTCTTAATTTTTTCTAGCCCCTTAATTATTAGAAAAAGTATTTATTATGGTTATTTTATAAGTAAATAATAATAGTATCAATAACTAAAACCATTATACAAATATAGTACTATAATACAACTAAAATTATTATTAATAATATTAATGATATATGTAACAGTAGCTACTTACTGATACCAACACTGCAAATATAATATTTTATGACAATACCATTGAGGATTTGTTGCATTCTTGTAATTTAGGCAAGGAATTTAAAATATATCATGAGCCAAATGCTTGAATTGTCAAGCTAATGCTTCCAAGCTAAGCTCCAAGGGAGGATCTCCCCATTTTCCCTACAATCCTGGAACTGACTTAGGGAGCATTGAAGGGAGTGGTTTTTACACTGCAGATGCTTCTTCTTCACAACAGGACTTGTAATGAAAGCCTTCATTGCTAGTGTGCCATTACTGTTCTTAATTTCACTTCCCTTCAGTGACCTACACACCTTAAAATAATTTTCCTGTGGGAGATTTGGGTCGTCTGTGTCCCTTATGTTCTTTGTAAGGGTTATATGGTGTTTAGGATTCTAATACCACTGGGGAGAGGAGAACAACCAGAGCCTGAGCTTGGAGCACAGCCTCACATGAATGAGTGAAGTGTGTGTGTGTGTGTGTGTGTGTGTGTGTGTGTGTGTGTGTGCATGTGCAATACAATTCTAAAATTATGCACTAAGTAGGTTTTCATACATATCGCGGGTAACTGAATTGTGACTCATTTTTAAAAAACATTCTTTCTCTATGGAAACTAATTTGAAATCAGCAAAAGCTAAGTTATAAAAGTAATTGCTTAAGTCCTGTTATGGTATAGGTGCTGGGCTGTTCATTTTGACATTCATGGTGTTTATTTTATGAGAGTATATATTTTTTCCTTTTTCATTTATTTTATTTTATTGTTGTTTAATTACACTTGTTCCACTTTTTCTCCATTGCTCTCCCCTGCACCACACACCCCACCACCCTGCTCCCACAGTCAATCCCCATCCTGTTGTCCATGACCATATCCATGGGTCCTTTTTACTTGTTTCTTGACTGGACCCTTTCCCTTCTTTCCCCATTATCTCCTTCTCCCTCCCCTCTGGTCACTGTTAGTTTGCTCCTTATTTCCATATCTCTGTTTCTGTTTTGCTCCTTTGTATGTTTTGTTCATTAGATTCCACTCCTCTAGTCCAGGAAAGCTTTGGCAAGTACAGTCATGTGCTGACTTAATGACAGGGATATGTTCTGAGAAATGTGTTGTTGGGCAATTTCATTGACATGCGAGCATCATAGAGTGCGCTTAATCACACCTAGATGGTATAGCCTATACCACACACCAAGGCTATATGGTATTTATATACAGTAACATATGTGGCCTGTTGTTGACCAAAATGTCATTGTGATTAATATTTTACAGATAGTCATATTTACAAAAATATACATTATAAATTATATAATTATATATTATGTAATTAATACAGTAAAGCATTGAATTTTTTGAAAATAACAAGATCGTGATATGAAATAAAAAACCTGTAAACATGCAATTTTCACAAATTAGAAAATTATTTTAAAATTCCTCACACATAAGTGTAAGCTTCTTTATGTTTTCATTTCCTTTATTCTTTTTCTATAATTGTAATAGTTGAAACTTTTATTCATATACTTCTGCATTCCATATTTTTATAAATAAATAAATTTTACATTGCTATTATTCAACTTTATAACCTTTATGTTTATAATAGCTCTAGACTATCCCATTGAATACCAAATTTCTTTAATATGTCTTCACCAATTTCTTTGCTGACTGCATTTTTTCTGACATCCAGCACTCTTGTGGAAACATCTGACATCTGAAAAAAATCTGAGTGAAATTTATTAACTCCTTAGACTTTTGTCTCTTTTCGATATATTTCTTTTCTGTTTCTGTCTCCATGCAAACCCTTCTCTAGCTGTATTATTTGTTCATTACGGTACCCACTTTTTTACCCCACTCCACAACCCAGTCCAACATGTTTGCTTTAAATCCTGGCATGTAGATTTGTATCTGCATGTGTGTTCATGCAAGTTTTTTCTTTGTATTTTTAAAGTTGATGTCAGTGTTTTCTTTTGTGCTTCATTCTGTTTTTTAAACATATATTTTTTCAAAATATTTTCATTAATTTTTAATGTTACTGTGTTCCAATGCAGTTCATTTCTTCTAGCTGCTTCATATAATAAATATACACTATATATATTTCCTAAGTCAGCTCCCTGTTACCCTTGATAATGTCATGGTTAATGTTTTGTGTATGATGCTCAGTGGATTCATGTGAAAATTTCTCTGGAATTTACTTAGATTAGAAGGCAAAAGCATATTTAAATTAAGTAAAAATTTCTGCATGTTTTAAATCTAAAGAGCCTTTTTCCTGTCACTATACTATTTCCTTTAGTGTGTATTTCCCAAATTACTTTTATCTTCACATATTAAAAAACTGAATAAACAATGACTACATAATACGCAGAAGTAGAAATACAGAGAAAGATCACAGTTCATAGCAGGTATACATTTTATAGAGGAAATTGCAGCTTAGAGTGAGTATTATCTGCTCTTGTTCACAACAAGGTGAGGCGTAGCATTAGGACACATAAGCCATCTCTCAAGGAGCCTGCATGGGCAAGTGGCTCAATCTTAAGTCTAAATGGTTTATATGGTTCATATTTTACCAAACCTATTTTTAGACTAGTCTTAAATTATCACCTTCCCACCATTAAAAGTGATAGAGTATCTAGTCAACAGTGTCATCTGTCTGCATTTCTTATTTCAAAGCGTCTTTAGCAAAATTGAGATAATTTATATATAACACTGTGCAACTTCAAGCTGTACAATGTGTTGATTTGATACATTTTTATATTGCAATATGATTACCATGGTCACATTAGCTAACACCTCTACCAGGTCATATAATTTCTTTCTTTGTGATGGGAACATTTAAATTCTAGTGTTAGCAACTTTAACATTTATAATGCAGTATTGTTAAGTGGTTTTTGGTCTTTTCTTTGATGTACTATTCTGACTACATCAGTATTATTCTTGTTATCATTCTTCATTTTGGTCTTTAGCACTTGCAGTCATTGTCTCCTGATGACTTGCCCTCCAACAGTGAAAATTTTAAAGTGATGAACATCTGTCTCAGCATTTTTGTGGGCACTTTAAATAGTGTCATATGTCTTGAAGGGTCTGTTACAGAGATTAACCCCTTCAGGACAAAATAATTCCCCCCTCAATACTGTATTTATTCTTTCTAACCCCCAAATAAGGTACATATGGGATATAAAATAGTCAAACCCCTGTTCTTTCTTTACCTAATTTTCTGTTGAAGAACAATGGTTGTTTCCATGTCTTGGTCACTGTGAATAATGCTGCAATGGAACACAATGATACATAAATCTTTGAGAACACATGTTTTAAAATTTGGGCGGGGGGGGCGAGATACTCAGAAGAGGGATTGATGGGTCACATGGTAACTCTATTCTTAGTTTTTTGAGGAAACTCCATATTGTCTTCTATAGTGTACCAGTTTACATTCCCACCAGCAGGACACATAAGGTGGGGCAAAAGCAGGTCTCCAGTTGTCCATATGGGAAATTACACATATACAATGGAATACTACACAGCCATAAGTAAAGATGAAATACTACCATTTGCAACAACATGGGTGGATTTTGAAAATATCATGCTAAGTGAAATAATTCAGAGAGAAAAAGTTAAGAAGCATATGAGTTTGCTCATGTGTGGGATATAAAATGGAAAGCAGCAAATGAACAGAAGGAAAGGAGGTAGGGAAGTGGTAAAAGGTGAAGGTGGTCAAATAGAAGATTTGGTGACAGAAGATTGACTTTGGGGTGTTGGGCACAGATGTAATATATACAGATGATGTATTATAGAATTGCATACTTGACCCTACATAATTTTACTAACAAAAGTCACTCCAACAAAATTAATTAAAAAACAAAATAAATAGTCTAAGTCATAGTATCCAAGAATAAAATGGCGTTTGCCATACCTGAGAGGAGAAAAATGGGGAAGTGTTGAATGAGGCATATGGTACTTAAATGATGCCAGATGCATAAGTTCTAGAAATCTGAGGTACTGTAATGTGAATAGAGTTAACACTATTGTATTATTAAATTTTACTAACAGGGAAGCTCTTAATTGTTACAGATTTTTAAAAAAGAAAAGATAATGTTAACTCTCTGAGGAGTTATTTGTGGTGATTATTTCACAATGTATATGTATGTATATAAAATCATCATTTGTATACCTTAAATATATACAATTCTACCTGTCAAACAGAATAAATAGTTAATATTTATCTAAGAAAAAAAGAAAACATACAGACAGTAATGAAAAGAGTTTTGCTACTGTGCCAAACTGATACATTACTTACTAACCATTATAAAAATGGTAAAAAATTATATTCAGAAAGTAAATTGATATAAAATACTTCAAATAAGTAATAAATGTAAGTGATCAGAGTTTTCTACAACGTCAAAAGACTGAAACTCTGTTTGCATATATAAATATTTTAATGTCTGTTGTGACTGGTGTTGAGGACAGTAAGAAAGACTTGCCAAACCTTTGTGAGGTCCCAGAAACAAGAGTGTGAAGTCCTGGAGACTGGGTCCTCGCAGTGTGAACCTAACTGGGTCCTTGCAGTGTGAACCTGACCTCACACAGAATCATTTACCCTGGCTGCAGGTGGGCCACCCTTGTGGAAGGGAGCCAAAGTGATGAAAAGCATGGCTCCTAGAGTATGTCTTCTTTCTACTGTGACATAGATAACTATATATATGTACTCTGCCTCACCTTAAATTATCCTGTATATTTGTACTTTGGTTATACTAAAAAAACATTGTTTGCCCAAATTATTCAATTTAAGGAGATTCTTGTGAGGCCAGAGAGTTTTGTCATGTACAGATTAGATAAGTAGATTAATGACCTCAAAACATTTGCATATTTATAGGTGTGGTGAGTTTACTTTCTTTTTAGCAAGGAATGTTTTTGAAGAAAAAAAAAGAGAGATGTAAAAAAAGAGATCAAATAGACAAAACATGTCTAGTTTAAATGAGAAACAGTATACCTCTGTATTTTTCTGTCTGAAGTGCCAGTCGAGGCTTCACCCCAGTAGGAAAACCAGGGTGAGAGTGGGCAAAATAAGAAAGATCAAATGAAAAAAACAAAAAAAAACAGAAACATATTTGGACTGAATATTGAAACATTTTGGAAATTATGTATGGAGACTTTTAGATGAAATGACTTCATGTCATTTCAACCTCTTTTGTGAAAAATTTTCAAACATGTTTGGCCCAAGGTGATTTTTATGTTCTCTCATTTCTTGAGGGACTTACTATAAATGCTCTTTTATTATTATGGTTTGCCCATGGTATCATATATTATAAGTTATATTTTATGCATTTATATTAGATCTCCAAATAGCTAATAAATATCTTAAATAATGTGTTTGTCACTATATAGCTAAAGCTTATCCAGGAACTGACTAATTATAGAAACTAAAACATATTAAAGGAAGCAACTATTTTCTGGCTATTGGGAGATAATACTCTTTCATTTTAAAAATAAGAAAACTATAACCCAGGATAGGTAAAGTGAGTTGCCTGAATCAGTCTCTCTCTCTCTGTGTATCTCTCTATCTATCTATCTATCTATCTATCTATCTATCTATCTATCTAGTTTAGTTCTAGGCACAAAATAGGACAAAATGCCAATAATCCCATCCAAGGAATGGGTGAGAGAATATCAGAATCTATAGTCAGCAAGACATTTGGATTTAAGCCATACTTGTCAGAAAATGCAACCTTTTCATCTATTATATTTTATTTTTAAAGATGCTCATTAAGACAGTTGAGCTGTCCATGGTTGCAAAATTTTCTGAACACTGCCCTTTGCAGTACCTAAACACAAATACAGCCATTCCCATGTGTCTGTGGACCACATTTTCAGAGCCTGTCACTGAAGTTTATCTCTTCACTTCACAGTTTGTACCAGCTGCTGACCTTGGTTTGATTAGTTGTGTTAAATGTGCTAGAACCAACAGCTGTTCCCTCACCCCTGATTTCATGGTTATTCCACAGCTTTGAAAATCATGTTGCCATGGTACTCATGGAGTTACTTTTGCTTCAGAGAGAGCATTTCAGTTCTCCTTAATCTCAATGTGCATTAGAGTTTTTGTCAATGTAAATTTATTATTCAAAAGCAGCTCTGATATTGGGGGTGAGCCTATCATAATTACTGTTTCTAAAGAAAGCAAAAATAGAAAACAAAATCTAGAACTTCAAGTGTTTTTCAGAGTAGTCACCATGAAATTTTCATCTTACTAATTATGTCCTCTTTGGGGAGAATATGAGTTATATTAGGTGAAACATAACTAGGAGATAAAACATGGAACTTCCTGGTTCCTAGGATCCTTATTCTTTTTCCTCCACTAGGTGACTAGAATAATTAAATCATGAAATCTGGTTTTCAAATCTATATGTGGTTTGCCTTCTCCACAGAGAGCTTTGGTGAAATTTAAAAAGCTATGGCTCAACAATCTGATTATAAATGAATATTTTAATTTTGCTAGCATTGGTCAAATTTCATGTTCTGTTTCTCACATTTTGTTCGGTCTATCTTGAAATGAAAGAATCTTCTTCTTTCATAGCCACTGTTCTAAGCAATCAAGATTTGATAATAAATTCTAGCTTAACAGCTGGAGCATCGCTATTTGAGTAAATATTTTGGTGATGATGTCAATCCGCTTGCTTAGCTCCCTGTGGCAGACTATTGACTTGTCGGTTCCCAAATAATCACACCTCCTAGAATTCGTGTCTTTCGGAAGTACCCTTCTTTCCCCTTGGCTCTGACAATAAGACATATGCAAATGTGGTACAAACAAAGCTTGATAAATGCTTACACATTGGGATTTTTCCTTTTTAATTGTTTCTTTTTTAAACCCCATTCCTATGTTGTAAAGAAGCCCAAGATAACCACTGAAAGAATCCCTGGACTTTCTAAAAAAGTTAGTTTAAAACTATATATAAATAGTATATTTATAAAGAAAAACAAGAGGTTGATTATCACAAAATGTAGATAAGTGATTACCTATAAGGATTTTGGAATGTGTGAGGAGATGGTATCAGGAAAGGCAAAAGGAGATGTCAAAAGAACATGAAACATTTTATCTTAAATAATGTATTCTTTCAATTTTTTTCATTTAATTTTTTTTGATTTTTTTAATTAAGTTTATTGGGGTGACATTGGTCAATAAGATGATACAGGTTTAAAATGTACGATTCTATGATACACTACTTATATATTGCATTGTGTATTTACCACCCAAAGTCAAATTCCCTTCTGTCACCATACATTTGAACCCATTGACCCCTTACCATTCCACTCACTCCTATTCCTTCTGGTAACCACCATACTGTGTCTCTGTGTCTATGAGTTTTCATTTGTCTTATTTATTTTGTTGCTTTCAGGCTTATATCCCAAATATGAGTGCAATCATATCATTCTTGACTTTTTCTGTCTAACTTATTTCACTTAGCACGATGTTCTAAGATCCATCTATGTTGTCACAAATGGAAATATTTATTTATTTTTCTTACAGTTTAGTAGTATACCATTGCATATATATATATATATATATATATATATATATATATGGATAAAGATGTGAATATATATATATATTTTTTTCTATCAAGGAACACTTTCCTGTATGCTACATTTCACACCGCAAAAGGTCTAGTGATTTACTGTTGTACAACACAAAGATTAGTGTTAGAAGCAGACCTAATGTAACTAAATTTTGCATAAGCATGACACAGTTTAGCATTTTCACACACATAATTTCTTCTAATTTTCTAACAGTATGGCTTAGCAATGAAAGTTTTATTTTTATCATGTTTGTAGACATTTTAGGGAATTATACAAATGGGTTTAATTGCCCAAGGTGAAAAAATGATTGATGGAAAGGATCCAAACCCCTATATTTATGTGCTAACAGGTTCTTCCTGGTTATGAGATTTATTCTGATTTTCTTTTGACATTATTTTTAATATATTTTCAGTAGGTCATTTTTCTGATTGTAAGGGTAAAAAAATCAATTTTTTTTATTAAACATTGCAAGTGTGGTAAGGTATTTCTTATGTTATAACACAGCTAAATGTAAACTTGATACAAATATAACATTTTTCCTAGTCATTCCCGTATTGCTTACGGGAAGAAGGAGCGGAAGAACGCTGACTGGTACGAGGCTCACTGGGAAGAAATGGAACCCGTGATCGAGGCTAAGAGGAAGGCCCTACTGGCTTACAAGGTCACGCCCACTCCCAGTACACTTCAAGCTCTACGGGCTGCCAGGAACAAAGTCCAGAAGACCGCCCGCCACTGTGCCAACACCTATTGGCTAAACCTGTGCAGAAGCATCCAGGAAGCCGCCGATATAGGCAACGCACGAGGAATGTATGAGGGTATCAAGAAGGCAACAGGCCCAATCCCCTCCAAGATCGCCCCCCTTAATTCCAAGACAGGTGAAGTCATCACTGACCAGGAACAGCAAATGCCGCGGTGGACCGAGCACTACCTCGAGCTGTATGCAACGAGGAACACCGTAACAGACACTGCTCTTAAAGCCATCCCAGACCTACCAGTCATGGAGGAGCTAGACACCCCACCTACTGCGGCAGAGCTCGGCAAAGCCATCGACCGCCTCGCTTGCGGGAAAGCACCAGGAAGCGACGGAATCCCTCCAGAAATCCTAAAGAGCGGGAAACCAGTCCTGCTACAGCCGCTCCACCATCTACTCTGTCTCTGCTGGAAGGCGGGTTACATCCCCCAGGATATGAGAGACGCCAACATTATCACCATGTACAAGAACAAAGGAGACCGCAGCGACTGCAACAACTACCGGGGCATCTCTCTCCTCAGCGTCGTCGGCAAAGTATTCGCCCGGGTCGCTCTTGCCCGCCTGCAGACCCTTGCTTCCCGCGTCTACCCAGAGTCCCAGTGTGGCTTCAGAGCTGGCCGATCAACAGTGGACATGATCTTCTCCCTACGCCAGCTGCAGGAGAAGTGTCACGAGCAGCATAAACCACTCTACCTCGCCTTTATCGACCTCACGAAGGCATTTGATCTGGTCAGTCGAAGCGGACTCTTCAGCTTGCTACGGAAGATTGGCTGTCCACCACATCTGCTTGCTGTGGTCATGTCCTTTCACGACAACATGCACAGCACGGTGTCCTACAACGGCGCAACCTCTGAGGCCTTCCCAGTCAGCAGCGGAGTAAAGCAGGGCTGCGTCCTCGCGCCTACGCTGTTCGGAATCTTCTTCTCCATGCTCCTCCAATACGCCTTTAAGGACTGCAACGAGGGTGTCTTCATTCACACCAGATCCGATGGCAAGGTCTACAACCTGACCCGTCTATGAGCCAAGACCAAAGTCAAAGAGGTGCTCATCCGTGAGATGCTCTTCGCCGACGACACAGCCTTGACATCACACTCCGAAGAGGGACTCCAGCAGCTAGTCACTTGCCTTTCCCACGCATGCAAGGAGTTCGGACTAGCCATCAGCCTGACAAAGACGAACGTTATGGCTCAAGGCATGGTGACTCCCCCATGCATCACCATCGACGGGTACACCCTGGAGGTTGTCAACGACTTCACTTACCTCGGGTCCACCATCTCGAGCTCTCTGTCAGTTGACTTGGAGGTCAACCGGAGAATCGCCAGGGCAGCCACAGTTATGGCCAAACTGAACCGGCGAGTGTGGAACAATTCCAGCCTCACTGAGAAAACCAGACTGCGCATCTACCAAGCCTGCGTACTCAGCACTCTCCTCTATGGCAGCGAGACGTGGACCACCTACGCAAGGCACGAAAGGAAACTCAACAGCTTCCACATGAGGTGCCTGCAACGCGTCTTACATGTCGCCTGGCAGGATAAGGTCCCCAACACCGAGGTGCTGAAGCGAGCCAACATGAGCAGTTTGCATGCAGTTCTTAGTGAGAGACGCCTCAGGTGGCTCGGCCATGTCAAAAGAATGGATGCAGGCCGTATCCCCAAAGACCTCCTCTACGGCGAGCTAGCAGAAGGCAAGAGGATGACAGGGCGCCCAAAACTGCGGTTCAAAGACATCTGCAAAAAGGACATGACACAATGCTCCATCAATCTCAACACATGGGAAGCTCAAGCAGACGACCGCCTAGCCTGGAGGCTCGCGGTCAGGCAAGGTACGTCACGCGCGGAGGCTGCGCGCAAGGAGGAGGCGGTCCAGAAAAGATCGAGGCGGAAGCAGCGTCAGCAGCAGCAACAACGGCCATCTGCCTTCACCTGTACCAAGTGCGGCAGGGATTGTCACTCCCGAATCGGACTGCACAGCCATTCTCGGCGGTGCAGATAGACTCTCAAGAAGCTACGCCATCGTCTCTCAAGACGGACGGCTGCCGACGACTAAAAAAATGCTTCAATTCTTACTTATGGAGTCTGTCTTTAAGGATGAATGCATTATTACTGTTTCATTGGTGAATAAAAGTATGTATCTCATTTACTGAAGAAAGCTTATTTTGAAAACAACATTCTGTTACCTCCAACAAAGATTTATTCACAGAATAATGCTCTTAACCTTACTACTTTCTGAGAGTTTTGGAAACAGTTTGAAACTACAAATTACATTCACTAATAGTAAAACCTCAGAAGGTCTAGAGTTACAGCCTACTTGTGTTAGAAGAAAATATGGCTTCTCACTCTTCTGGTACTTCATTAAATTCAACACTCATATTTTTCCAGAATCCAACCAATTTCATGGCATATGAAGGTGTGTGCTGATTTCGTGAGCTATTGCTGATACTGTTGACATTTTGTCTATTTTCCTGCATAGAGTTGGCTAATGCTAGCAGCAGATTATTTATTCTTGTCAAACAATGTTGCAAAAATGCATTAAGACCAAGCAGGATAGTGCAATGTCACTAGTGAAGCATAGAACTCCAGTTGAAAGGGTTAAGGCTCTTTTTTCTCTTGAGCTTCAGTTTCTGAATGGATGTTTATAGCCATCTGTGTTTTCTCTAACAGATTGAGAAAAGTAAATTTTCCCTAATTTATATTTTTCTCTTTCCATCTATATCTTCTCAAATTCCACCTTCAATATTTCTGTATTTCCCCAATACTCTAAAAAGCATTAAATAATCTTGATGTTCAATATATTAAGTAGTTTACACCCTGATATAAATAGTATGAACTAGAGGAAAAATTGAACTTAAAAAAATATACTTCATTTTTAAGAGGTTTAGGTTTATAGAAATCTTGATTAGGAAATACAGAGATTTGTTATTTACCTCTTGCCCATACAAATGCACAGCCTTGCTCATTATCAACATTCCCCACAAAGTAGTACATTTGTTAAAATTGATGAACCTACATTGGCACATTATTATTTCTCAAACTCTAAAGTTTGCATTCAGGTTCACTCTTGGTGTGGTACATACTATGAGTTTAGACAAATGTGTAATGAATGATGTGAATGGCGGCATTACAGCATCACACAGATTAGTTTCACTGCCCTAAAAGTCCTGTGCTCCACTTATTCAACAGTCCCACTCAACCTCTGGTCTTTGATCTTTTCCCTGTCTCCAGTTTTGCCTTTTCTATAATGCCCTGCAGTTGTAATATGTAGCCTTCTCTGTCTGGCTTCTTTCACTCAGTAACATGCATTTAAGGTTCCTCTGTGTCTTTTCATGTCTTGGTAGCTCAGTCTTTTTAAAGCTGAGTAATATTCTATTGCTGAGATGTACCAGTTTATTTATCCTTTCACTTACTGAAGAGCATGTTGGTTGCTTCCAAATTTTGGCAATTATGAATAAAGTTGCTATTGCTATAAACTTTTGGATGCATTTTTGTGTGTGTGTGTGTTTTTAAGTTTTCAACTCTTTTAGGTAAATACCCAATTGTCAGATTTCATGATAAGAGTATGCTCAGTTTGGTAAGATACTGCCAACTATCTTCCAAAGTGTCTGTGCCATTTTGAATTCCCACCAACAGTGAGTGAGTATCGCTGGTACCCCATGTCCTTGCTAGCAATTGGCGGTGTTGGTGTTCTGGATTTTGGCACATTGAACGTTTGAAAAAGTATAATTTATTTGAAGTAACCCATGTACTCTTAATCAAAATAAATCCTCAAGCAATAAAATAACAGTTATACTTTGGGGTGATATATAATAAAATGGACTAAATTGTTTGATGCACAAAAACACATTAACAATAATGATCCTGTAGAGATCTCTCAAATAAAAACTGTTCCCTGAAGAACGAATAATAATCAAAAGATTTCAGAATTGGTCTGCTCTTGAGAAGTATGTATATTTACATCTTATACTTGAGAAAATTTCTTTGACTACAAACATAAAAAGCAATGCAATATACCATGTTTTTCCCTAAATAAATATTTGCTTTACTGATTTTACTGAACATTTATGGTAAGATATTAATGGCTTTTCTAAAATACCATCTCAGTTCTGAGTAAAAACACACATATTTTTTGAGATAATTGATCTATAATTTCTTAATTTTGGTTTATCATGCTTTTTCAGCCTGAAAATGAATTACAAGACACTAATGACCACCAATCACCATTAAGCTATTAATATTTCAGCTGGCTTACTATGAATTTAAAGATAAAATATTGTTATGAATTGTATTAAAAATACTGGCTCATTAGGTAAAAGCATGTTTATGGTAAATACAGTGAAAAATTTGTCAACAATTGAGTACTTTCTAATAGGCCATTAAGTAATAATGATTATTGGAATGAATATAGCAATTTCACTCAGTTTATTCTATATATGTGTATACTGTTTATCTAAATCATCAAAACCTCTGGTGTCAGTGTTATGCCTAAAAAGAACAGCTATGAATTTCAGTGTAAAAGTAATAATTAATGGGAAAAAGTGTAATTGTGGAGAAGAGCTATTTCTCCTTCTTTAAATTGAAATACATTGGTTATTGGTGTTTACAAATTAAAGAGTTTATTGTAATTCAGAAGTAATTAATTGGCATCCTCTCAATTTAAATATTGTCAGAGCTATGTGGAGTCTAAAATTATTAGAGAATAAAAATCAGAAGAATATGAAAACATTTAGGAAGGTAAACTTTTTTTAGAAGTTATAGGAAAAAAGCTGTTTCTTCAATGATTACATTTATCTTTCCCGCTGAAAGGCTTAGGGAAAGTAATCATAGTTTTACATTTATTCTCTCTTCTTCCTTGCAGACATCAAAATGACAAGTTCATGGAATGAATTAATAGATATTGAAGAGTTTTTCCTTAATGGCTAGTATATAACTATATATTTGGATAAATCTAGAAACATCTTTTGAAATAAAGCATTATGATAATTGATAACTAGAGCTGTGTGGTCTCTGATGGATTGTGTCTGTTTGCTCTTGTTTTCACTGAGCAGCAGTAACTGACAAGCTGCCAGTTCTGGCTCAATGATTTTTGACAGTTTGGTGTCTTTGGGGATAAATTATTAAAAGGAGTAGTAAACAACAAAAAGTTAGCATTTTTCGGAATAGTGAACATTTCTCAACTTTAAGATGCATTGTAAGATAGATGATGACAAGCCCACATTTACTTCGGACATGATGATTTTCATTGTATCACATTTTGAAATGATGTTGACACATTACCACCTCTGCAATACAGACATTAGGGACTTCTCATTTCTGAAGATAAGATCAAAAGTGTTTTTGTATGTATTGTATCATCCATTTCCAAAATTCAAGATTAAAATCTTTTGCTCTTACTGGTGCATAGAAAAGTATATGAACATCTGTTGACTTATTGAATTATTTCAATCAACCTGATTAAAATCTGTTTATAATCTTTGATAATAGTGTGTCAATAGAAGCAAACATTTCATATCTAAATCAACATAATTTAGTAAATAAATCTTGGCACTCCTGGTATAATTCTTAAAGATAGTTGATACTTTTAATTATTTTGAATTGGTTTCTGAACCAAAATGGGTGATTTTAACAATTAAGACACTTAAAATTCTTTGAAGTAACACTGATAACCAACAATGTTCACTATAAGTTTTTCCAGGATCAAAGTTCAGTCACTATCTACACATCAATAAGAACTCCATATCTTATAAAGTCACCTGGTGAAATTATTTTTATGACTCAGTTAATTATAGTAGAGAATGAACATTATTTTATAATTACACAGAGGGTTAAATTAGAAATATTCAAGGATAAAGTGACCCACAATCAAACAGGCACAACTCACATACAGTGCATGTGGCTATTACCAGATCATTTCTCAAGAGTAGGAGGACATTATACTAGAAGAGAGAGTAGATTAGAGGAGGAAGAGGTACTAATATGAAAAAGGAAATATGATCAATTACCAATGCTGAAGACACAAGAAGTAGATATCAAAATCAAATTCAGAATGTGGTATCTGAGAACAAGTGTGATAAACACAGTAACAAGTGGGAGGTAAGCTAAAAGTAGTTAGTGGTACTTCCCCACACAGTTGACATTTTTTCTAAGGTCTTCTCTATTGTCAGATGACCTGTGAATATATCAACTGAGTATAAATTCTGGGGATGAGATAGGCATGTTCATGCTCAATTTTTCTTATGTTTGGAGTTGAAAACAATATTACTTTTCTGGTTTTCTTAATTGATCTGCCTTATTCTAAGAAAATGAAACTAATTACAATTAATTTTATTAAGGAGTTTGACCCCTTTTTACCTTGCTTTAGCTTCTTAACTGTTGTGGATACAATGAATCTATTTTTGTGATCATTACTGAGGCAACAGGTGGTAGAGCTTAATATATAAAAAAATAAAATAAAATCACAGAATTTAATAAAATGTTTGAAAATATTATACATTAATACTTATATTTTGCAAAGATAATTTAAAAGTTAGATAATTTATAATTTGTTTATTATCAAAAAAGAAACAAAAAGTTTGTGGAGAAACAGGTCATTCCAGAATTGAGTCTCCAAACTTAACACCCAGTTTCCATCTTGTTTCTGTGTCTTCAGCTCAACAGTAAATGTTGCTGTGGTTGACCTGTAGGCTATGCTCACTTAGGTGAAATCTTTCTATAGAGTATCACATTGTAGAGAGAAAAACTACTTGTTTATGTAGAAAACTATATCTTGTTATTTTTCAAACATCTATATTGTATCTAACTGCCATTAGAGCTTCAAGATAATTATCCAAGTCAGTGATTAACAGCTTTTACTTCTTGATAGAGCAACCATCACTCATGTAGGTCTTTCAGTAATACACTAGAATAATTGATGATGGGTTTAATTGAACCCTACTCCATCTGACATACTCTGATGTTACTGCCATGATACTAGGTGGCTACATAATATCTTGTCTGGGCCTTCTTACAGTCTTGTCTCCTTGCTGGTTGGATTTAAGTCTTGGTCAGTTGAGGGTAGTCTAAGTTAAAGTACTCCTAGATACACAAGTGCATATTCCAAGACTTGAAAGAAGTTCTGATGATGGTCTGCACATTAATTTTATGCGTTTTCTTCAGGATACACCTACTCAGTGTGCCAATGGTGTTGAGTTCATTATATTTTGTATAATGTCCTGTGTTCCATAATTAAATATATAATTCAACAAATACTTTATAGAATGAAGATTATTGCATTTTAGAGCAGAATATTTATTTAAAAAGGTGATTCAAACTTAATTATTTTATTCTTTCACAGAATGACATAGATAATATTGAGTTCAAGTTGACCACAGAAATAAAGAGGGGTTTAAAGAGAAGTGAATGACGCAGAAAAGAAATACCTGGAAATAACACTGAATGAGAAACTAAATAATATAATCAATAGATAATACAACAAAAAGTAAGCTGAATAAGATAATCATTTAGCTTAATACAGGCAATTATTCCATAAAAGGTCTATAAATGAGGTAAATAATTGAACATTTTATATAAAAATCAATGATTGACTCTGGTCAAGGCAGCAGCATACACATGTAACACTATATATATATATATATATATATATATATATATATATATGTATATGTATGTATGTATAACCATCCATATATATATTTAGGAGGAAACTTGGCAATGTTGTCTGTGAACTAATTTAATAAGGTTGCAAATCATGATTGTTGTTGCTTTATGGCCATGTGAAAGATCTCAAATGGTAATGTGATACTTGCTAAAGACTATTATTACAATTAACATTCATCTTTAGGGTCTCATTTCTATGAGAGAAATTTTTTATGTCCTGCTTATTCTGGCCAGCCCTAGAACCAAAGTTAATACAAGCTGCATTCATTATTTGTATTTTCATAAAGTTTAGAATAAAAAATTTATAGTGACATGAATATTAAGTTACATTAAAATTAGAAAATCAAGTACACCTATTTATATGTTTTACTAAGGTAAATATTAATAGTTAGAAAATATATATTAAAGACTGCTATGTGATGATTTTATTTGAGGATCAAATTATTGAAGGTATAGAAACCAATAAAATATAGAATATTTGAGGTCAAATTTTTAAAAATTATTACCGTAAAAACTGAGACTATAACTGATTTAACCCCCCAAACATTTTGTTAAGCAGTTAATTGTCATTATTTGTGCTTATTATAAATGTATTATTATATGATTAACTTAAAATATATATTCAACAACTTATTTTCTAAATAAAAAATCATATTTAAATGTCTTTATATTGCACATGAAAGGCTTGTTTCCAGTATTATTTCTAAATCGTTTATGACATACGTTGTTATGCTTCTGTTCAATAGTTCTTCTAGAAAATAAAAAATCTATTATAGGTACTAATCTGAGAACACTGGAATTCTACATATGCTATGTTTTCTTAAGTGTTTAATGCCATGTGAATATTTATGTCTTGTTTCTCTACTAGAGTATTTCTAACATCTGATAAAGAAAACTATGCTTTCTATTATCTATGAAAAATTTACAGGAGTACTTCCTTACTCCATTATCACTCTGGCTAATCAAATGTGGTACTATTGCCCATCTTTAAAATTTAGTGAGTCATAGTATCTTTGTGATTATCAGTGTAGAGGAACGTGGCAGAATTTGCCAACAATGAAGTATAGTAAATGAGGATTGAAAAGACTTGGTTTTAAATCATAACTCCACTAATTGCTGCTTATGAAAAATTATAAAAATGAACTCTTTCAGGCACCATCATGCCCACGTATGACATAATGATGATAACATTAAGATATTTATAATTGCTCAAAAAATTCTGAATATCATACAAATGCAAAAATAACAGTATAATATAGTTTAATAACATATTATGCTTCGAAGGTATATAATTAAAATGTGAGGAGAAAATAAAAGTAAAGGCACGTCTTAGCAATAATGTAAAAGTGGAAATAAATGAAAATATTAAAAATAGAACTTTATATAAATACAAATAAACAGAAATGAGATATAAAATAAAAAACATTTGAAAAGAAAAAATATAGATCAGAAAGAACGTAAGAGGAAAAGGAAAAGGAATAGAAGGGAAAGAAGAGACAAAAAAAGAAAAAAGAAAAGGAAATGAAAGAAGAGATGGAGCAAGCATGAAAGTAAAAATCCCATTTCTTACACTCTCTTCTACAAAAACCCTCTAGTCTCACCAAAATCTAAAGTATAAGCTATTAGAACTCTACCCAAATATGACCCAAGAAATGTTTTTTTACCTCTTAGATACTTGTATTTGTTAGCCTTTTTTATTTCAATTTTGATAGACAAAGAAAAAAGAACACTATTGTACTCATCTTTGAATCCATATTTTCTGATTGGATATTAATTATATTCTGGGTAATATTTTATGATTAAAATTGAACATTTCTACCAGTCCAGCTGCTGTCATGTTCTGACACAAACAAAAAGAAACATAGTGAGCACCTCATGACATGACAATAATGAAGGCTATGTGGGATCATGATTTCTTACCAAGCTCAAGATGATTTCTGTATTAGTAGAGATGGTAAACACTGGCAAAACCTGGCAAAAAGCCAACATGCTCCGGAATCAAAATTATTTTACCAAAGGTTTCCAAAGAGACTCAGACTTGAAATAAATTGCCTTTCAGAGAGTGATCAAGTTGTTTTTAATATTAGTGACTTGGCTTTCACTTTAAATTTCTGCCCTTAGCAGAAGAAAAGTCAATTATTAAATTGTCAATAAAATGCTTCTGGATGACAATGATTTCTCTAAAGCTGTCTAAGTTAAAAGCTCCAGACAAGAGCTCCCCACTCCAAATTTAAATTTGACAGTGTGTAAAATTTTGCTGTATAAAATGGCACATGATTTACATATGACAACTTTTGAGAACTCATAACTAGAGGGTGAAAATTTTCCTTTTATGTCTAAGACTCTAGTCACTTTTGACCAAATGGGGATTCAGAGTTAACGACAAGGTTGCAAGTCAACCAGGTCTGCTTGTGGTTTGCACTGAATGCACTACACACCTTTCAAATATTCTGTAAAATAAGAATGAGTTTCACAAGTCTTGTGTCACAATGGTTACCCCAAATGAGCTGGTCTCCCCTTTGATTTGATACTTTTCATGGATGGTTCATGCCTATGAAAACACTCAGGGGAAAAATGTCAGTGAATCTCAAACCTGCAAATTGGTGATTCTTTAACTTGAACATTCTGTCTCACACTTTTTTAACTGTCAGCTCTTCAGGTTTCTCTGTTTGTCTCCATTGTTGGTTTTTGCTCTTCATCTACATCACTTCTACCAGGAACAAGATCCAGATACCTTATTCCTGTTACACTTTACACCTCTTGATGCAGCTTTTATATCTATGATTCTGCACAGTGTGTCTGTGGCTAAAATAACTTGTCCCTTGCGCCATGCCCCTTATTCTGTGAAGTCTAGAGTGGGATGATGTAGTACTGACATTGGTAGATTAATTATATTAACATTTGGATATCCAGTTTCAACTCCAACTATAAAGAATTTGCAAGTCTTCACTCTCATCCTTAAAACAAGCAAAGGATGGACAAATGGAAAGTCAATGACTTATCTTGGGCCCATCCTAGAACTTAGGTCAGGGAAACTGCAACCTGTTAACTAGAGAGACATACTGATATCTGCTTATCTGGAAGAGAAGCTGCTGGATACAAATGTGAAAGGAACACTGAAATGGTAATTTAGATGGACGCCTTGAGGCAGAGTTGGAAAAATGAGAATGTGAGAAATTCCTGAGAACTACAGTTTTAAGGTTGGCCCCCACATTGTGTGGACTTCACCTGCAGAAACCCCTTAAGTTTCACACTGTGAATGCTTAAGAAAGATCCGCTTATGCATCTGAAAGGGGAAGGAGAAGAGAAAAATTATTGTGAAGTAGTGTCAGAGCCTTCTCCATAGTGAAAGTCTATAGTCTTAGGGGAAAGCTTTGACATAGATTTATACTACTTGTAGGAGGGGCATTCTCCTTACTAGAGCCTTATCTAGCGTTCCTATCTCATCTAAGGGAAAACAACAACACAAACAATAAAAAATAGGCCCTGGCTGCTGTGGCTCAGTGGATTGAGCGTCGGCCTGGGAGCCAAGTGTCACTGGTTTGATTCCCAGTCAGGGCACATGACTAGGTTGCACATCAGGTGCCCAGTTGGGGGCGCGAGTGAGAGGCAACCACACTGATGTTTCTCTTCCTCTCTTTCTCCTTTCTCCACTCTCTAAAAATAAATAAATAAACAAACAAACAAATTAATTAATTAAAAATAAAAAAAAATATTAGGAGGTTCACTAACTTCAAAGAGGTATATTGGGAATGCTGAAACCAAGGAGAGAGAAAGGAGGTAGAGAAAAGAACTTTACCAAGAAATATATACCAGGGAAGGACACAACCCCAAGGCAGCAGTCTATTAAAAGTCCACAGAAGGCCAGACATAAATTATTGGGCAACCCATGAACTAAAAACTCTTGGATTAGTTGCTGCTAGCAGTTACTTGAAAAACTAAAAGGAACTGGTAAATCAATTGACCATGACATACTATTAATGTCTGGAATGATGATGAGGATGTCTTGTCCTGTTAAGTTCTGGCATGCTTTTTCTTTTTAAGTTCTGATTAAGAGCATTATTCTCAAAGCGTACTTATATGTAGTTTTTGCTGGGACCATGCTAGGACTTAGGAGGACAAGACAGTCTCAACATCATCTACTTAATTCTAGACATCTATAACACTAATGGGATAAATAAGAAAAACAGAACAAGAAGTTTCTTACCTCAGAAAACTCACCAATCAATCCTTTGCTCGGACAGCTCTGAAGTTTCATTTTAATATTCCCCAGGGACTCAGTATTTTATTAACCAGGAAATGGTGCTTTTTACAATCATTTTTCCAATTCTCTAGAACAAAAACTCAGAAGAAACAGAGATGCTCCAAATATTAGAGTGAAATATATATTAATAGCAACTATCTTCATAAATAACTTCATGAGTTATTTACTTAGTGTGCAGATAATAGTCTAATTTATTTAGACTATGCAAAGTTAAGCATTCTCATTCATTTTAATTTTAAATATGAAAATATTATTTCCTTCTCCCCTTTTCATACATTGTATAATCCTTTTTTCTTATTATTTTATCTATATGTTAACATTATTTTCCTCTTTATTTTTAATTCTTTAGTTTTATCTCTCAGCATCTATCACTCCACATCTCCATTTTCATAGGTTCTTGGAAGACTACAATCAGTTTTAGCAAGTCAAGTTTGTCAAACTCTAAATGTCTTTATTCTTTCATTCTCTAATATTTTTTTCTCTTTCCCAGTGTCACCTGTTACACAATTCTTTGTTTTTGTTTCTTCCAACCTAACCATCCTATTGTTACAGACCCTTTGCCTACAGCCTACAAGATCCAGTAATGACAAGCTGCATTATAATTTGCATGAACTGTTCTCCAGACTTGCTTATAAACATGACAGTTTGCCTAGCTGCTGTCACAAGTGCTACATTAATATTTCTTCTTATTAACTTCACATTGGTTTAAAGAGGAGTCACTTGTAATCTATGGTATACATCCATGTTTACCTCCTGTAGTAAAACAATGAAAATTATTAAAGGTCTGGTTGAAGCAATTAATTAGGCCCTGAGTGTATTATTCTATCATGATTAGTTGTTCAATCTGGTATCCTCACAAACACACACAATAACTCAAAAATAACAAGTTATTTTTCAGGCTCTGCAATAATTGCATCAGAATAAGTATTTTAAAGTTACATTCAAGGAAACTGATTATTGTCAGTGTTCCCCTCCCTTCACGCTACTCAAGAATTTATGTCTATTGAAGTATGTAGGAGATGGAAAGTTTATTTTATAACTTTGTTTAACCACTACTTGAAATAAAATGATATCAGTCCCTCTAGAGTGTATATACCAAAGGATCTATTGATATGCTATAATATAATATGATATGGTATGATATAATATGATACAATATGGTATGGTATAATTTATGATATGACATGCTTTAATGTTCATAACTAGGATTGAAAAGAGTCTAGAAATGTAGACTTGTAATGAATAAGTTAGGAAAACAAACAACCTATAAGATTTTGTTGAGAGTTTAGTCACACAAGGATAATGCTAATAGTCAATTGCAGAGAACATATTACACATCTTGATGCACTTGAAAAAAACAGGGTCTAATCTACATCCTCATTTCTACACAGAAGTTCTGGCTACAGCAGCAACTGTCCCTGAAGGGTTTTCTGGAAGGAGGGAAATTATCTTCAATGGTCCTCAAAATCACTCTGGCCCAAAAATCCCTTTAAGTGCAATGAATTTTTATTACCAACTGTCAAGCCAAGATAGTTGTCTTTAAAGGCTGATAATATAGATAAAATTATTTTATATGATGTAAAATCACACAATTTGGGGAAAAATTTCTCAACAACTTTTCATAAGCATTTGATTTATGCACCATAACAAATAATAGACACATATATTATGATTTTGTCGTATTATTTTATATTTAATTGTTTCATGTCTAATTCTCTTTCTTGATTCTGAACCAAAGACAAGAACCTGGAGCAGATTTGGTAAATGGGACCTGTGCAGTAGATGTCTGTTAAATTGAATCAAACTTATTTTTAATATAATTCCAAGTTTTTCATCATGTTCAATTTCAAAAACTTTTGGTACAGAATTCTTTTTAAGATAGATACTCTTCAGGCCACTCTTATGTCTATGAGAAGCAGATATGTATTGAAACATCAAAATTGATTTATAAATTAAGGACTGCCTTGGATCCTCTCTGCCCCCAGGTTTCTGTTTATGAAATTCATTTAGAATGCCATGTGAAGTCTGTTCCTCCTGGTCCCAAAGTTATGGCAACATGAGTACAAAATGTCAATCTGTAAACATATTTTGAGGAGGTAGCTATAAAAGACACAGACATTAAAAATTGTTATAATGTTTTCATATTGCAATATTTTGAATATGTCTAGGTTAATTTATCTTTGAAATGCAAGACTACTGCTTCAAAAATATTTTATTAAATGCTAAATTCCAATGTGTATTTCTGATGGCTCACAACTTTCATTGATGATAATGTGCTATTTTATTTCTCTTCTAAAAATGCAACTTATCATTTCTTATTTTTTGTCTTTCAAAGCAGAAATCAAGTTAACAGGGTCAGGAACTGATTTGATGTAGGACAATTGCTATGAAATTTGGAGAAAACAAAAATTAGTTTCATTTTTTTTTCTTTAAAACACCAACTGCTTTGTGTTTCCTAAACTACAAAAGATAGAATATATCTCATACCCCTGGCACCACATCCCCTAGTATGTTTTTGTTAAGACATATTTTGACTCACAATAACAATAATGAAATGGGTTCTTTTAAAAATAACATTATTCATATAGATTGTCAGAACACTGGTGAGAACTTTCATGTTACAGTATAATGTTTATTTCTAGAACTTGAAAAAGTTAACTGATTTCTTTCAGATGGCACCTCCAATAATTCATGCAAAGAGAAGCCACTGCCTTTCTGGGCTCTCATCTAGCATTTTCTCCCTCCCAAACCATTCAGCATCGCACCTTCTACAGCTCTAAGAACTAGACATCAGAGAACATCTTAGTTGCTAAGCATGGTCAATGTTTTTTATTTTTATAGTTTATGTCACTTTAGGTGCCTTTTACACAATCTGCTCACCATTCTCTTGTTGGGGAGAAGCTCAGTTCTCTCGGATACTATGGCTTTCCACTCCTTGGTTATCCTTTCTGATAGGTCCATTTCTATTCAACTGCCAGGCTCCTATTTCTCTGCCAATACTTTTGTTCAGTTTTTCGAGATATGGTTTACATGTAACATTGTTCACCTTTAAGGTGATTTGATACACATACCTATTATAAAATGATTACCACAATAAATTATCTAATGCCTTCATCACCTTACATAATTATCATTTCTAAAATAGTAAAAACATTTAAGATCTACTCTCTTAGCAACATTCAGCTATATAATACATTATTGTTAACTAAATTCTAAAGTGCCAGAATGTATTCATCTTATAACTGGAAGTTTGTATCCTTTGATTAACATCTCTTCACTTTTATGACTCATTACCACCCACTCCCTCCCAGTTCTGCAGTCTTGTTTTTATGAGTTCAACTGTTTTTAATGTTGATTTTCCATCAGGTTTGATTCTCAGGCCATTGTATTGTCATTTTGGAAGTTATCTCTCATTGCTGTTACTTATTCCCATTATTCCATTATTTCAATTATCATCTCTTAATGAGGAGTAGATAATGTGTTTTAAAGACTAGGTCTTGCTGCAGATTGCCTGGGTTCAAATCTCAGCAGCATTAATTACAAAATTGTGAGCTTGGGCAAGTCACACAACATTTTTCATCTCAGTTTTATCATCTGACATATGATGATCCAAAAATACTATTTAATATTATACAGCTGTTATGGAGATTAAACACAATTAATATATATATATAAGACACTTAGAACAGTGCTTGCTATCTGACAGTTGTTCCTTGGTATTAAGATTACATCTACTTTGATAACTCCCATGTCTCTATGCTTAGCTTAAATAATTCTTTCGAAGTCCAGACTATTATATACAGCTACTCACAAACATAACTTCTTTGATGTTATACAAGCATACCAAAACCAGTATGGCCACATATAATGCATCCCAGTATCCTTCAAATTGTTTTATCTCATTTATAGCTCTTCCTAAGTTCTTGAGAAAAAACAATAGGATTTCTTTCTTTTTTAATTTATAATTGCCAATACTCAAAATCACTTGATATACATGTCTTAATAGTTTTAAAAATTTCTATAATTTAATCATCCTGAGACAGCTGCTGCCTTCATTTAGGCCATCACTAAAACTCAGTGTAATTTTGTGAATGGTCTTCTAACTTTCCTGCCTGCCTTCATCTTTTCCTGTTTCTATTTAGCATTGAAAACAATGATTTTTCTCAACTGTGAAAAAAGTCATATCATTCTTACTAATAGCTAGCCAATTCCCTAATGATAAAGAATAAACTTCATCAAATAAAGAGGACACTGAAGTGCAAAGCAGTTCCAGGGGACGTTTATTTGACTTTCCCTATTAGAAATACATGCATTCATCAATTCAACATAAAACGTTGCTATTCTTTTATAACAGAAAGCGTGTTTATTTTTTTCTGGTGTTGCACTACTTAGAAATTATGCAACATGTTACACAATAAAAACAATGACCTGGGGAAGTGTTTTCAATTTCTTTTATTAGTTATATTAAAAAGTGATCAAAAGAAGGAGAAGACAAGCTAGATACTGAGAAGAAATATTTGCAAAAGCCACACATTATAGAGGACTGTTATCCAAAATATACAAAGAAAGAACACTTAAAACTCAACAACAAGGAGACAAACAACCTGATTGAAAAAGTGGGTCAAGGACCTTAATGGATTTCCCACTAAAGAAGATAAGAAAAGCTATGGTGCATATATGTATATATAATGGAATATTACTTGGTCATAAAAAGAATGAAATATTACTATTTGCCACAGCATAGAGACCTAGAGAATATTATGCTACATGAAACAAGTCAGTAAGAAAAAGATAAGTAACATATGATTTCACTGATATGCGGATTCTAAAGAACAGATAAACAAATAAACAAAACTGAAACAAACTCATAGATACAGAGAAAAAAATTTTACGGTAACCAGAAAGGAAGGGGTTGGGGGACTAGGTGAAAAAGTCAAAAAGATTAAGAAGTACAAATTAGTGGTTACAAAGCAGTCACAGGGATGTAAAGTACAACATAGAGCATATAGCCAATAATAATGTAATAACTATATATAGTGCCCTGGGAGTACTTGAAATAACAGGGGAACACTTGTAAAGTATATGATGTCTAAGCACTAAGCTATAAATCTGAAACTAATAAAAATATATTGAATGTAAACTATAAATAAAAATAATAATTGAATAAAAAATAAAAAAAATAAATTAACCTCTTTAAAAGAAAAAAATGTTATACAGATTGCAAATAAGCATATGCAATGATGCTGCATGCCATATGTCATCATGTAAATGCAAAATAAACAACAATGGGCCAAAATTCAGAACACTGACACCAAACAGTAGCAAGAATGTGAAGCAAGAGAAAGTTTCATTCATTGCTAGTGAGAATGCAAAATAAGACAGCTACTTTGGAAGACAGTTTAGCAGTTTCTTATAAAATTAAACATACTTTTACTATAAATTCCAGAAATTTGGTATTCATCTAGAGGAGTTGAAAAGTTATGTTCCCACAAAATTTTCACACAAATGTTTATAGCAAATTTACTTATGCATCAAAACCTGGAAGCAATCAAGATGTCCTTCAGTAGGTGAATGGATAATAAACTGTGTTACATCAAGAAAATATATCATTCATTACTAAATAGACATGCAATATCAAGACATGAAAAACATGGAGGAAACTTAAATATTATTAAGTAAAATAAACCAATGTAAAAAGCTTTATACTATGTAATTCTAATTATATTCTAGAAAAGGTAAACTATGGAGACAGTAATAAGATCCATGGTTGCTGGGGGTTGAGGGAAAGATGGAATGAGCAAGTGGAACACAGAAGATTTATAGATAGTGGAATTACTCATATGATACCGTAATAATGAGTAAATGTCTTTTTACATTTGTAGAAACCCATAATATATCGTCGTCGGCAGCCGTCCGTCTCGAGAGACGATGGTGTAGCTTCTTAAGAGTCTATCTGCACCGCCGAGAATGGCTGTGCAGTCCGACTCGGGAGTGACACGGTATCTGTCTCCTCCCGTGTTGAATCGACATCTTGCGATGACGCTGGAGTGTCCTCTCCAGTGAAGTTGAAGCTACAGAGCTTCATAATATATACAACACCAGTAATAAACCTAATGTCAACTATGTACTTTTATTATAAGATTATGATGTGTCTTGCTGGTTCATTTGTAAAAAATGATAACAAAGATGGCTACACATGACTGTGGGCAAGGGATATATAGGAAATCTCTGTACCTTCTACCCAATTTAGTTGTGAACTTAAAATTGCTCTAACAATAAAGTTAAAAGAGAGAAGGAGAAGAAGAAGGAGGAGGAGAAGGAGAGGAAGAAGACTAAGAAAAGAAAAGAGAATGGAAGAGAAGAGAAAGAGAAAAATGCAGAGAGAGAGAGATTACAATTCTGTTGTGGAAAGAATAAAATATAAATTTAAGGGGAAAATAAATACTGTAAAATGTGCAAATATGACTCTGATCAATTAAGTACATAACATGTTTTCTTTGTATTGAGGCATAATACATTAGGTAATATTAAGTGTATACCTCAATAAATTTTAAACATGTATCCATCTGTATAATCACCACTGAGATCAAAATGTGAAAATTTCAAACATCTTGGAAACTCACTTTTGCCTCCTCCTGTTTTTTTAAAAGCTGATGGTGAACAATTATATTGTTTAATTTCTTTTGTTCACTTTAGTTTGGACACTTTCTCTAAGTTTGAAAACTCAATTTCGTGATGTGTTCTGCCTGCTCTGAACTCTATTAAAATTTAATTTCATATAATCAAATGGTTTAATTATAGAATATAGTAGTGGACAGTTATTCTGATCCTCTGATATCCTCCATATTTTAATCTACTTTTCATATTTTTCCTGCATTTTATGTAACTAAATTTATCCACTTAAATTTATCATGGCTATGCTAAAGTTTTGGTCTTTAGACCCTAATTTCCAGATTATCTGTGAGTCTAGTCCATTTTTTTGTTGTTGTTGTTTTGATTTCTAGTCATTTGTTTTCATGTTTCATACCTTTGTTTGCATGCTATGTATAAACTCATCTTAAAAGCTGTAAATGATTCTTGCTTTCCCAAGGGAATACACACACACACACACACACACACACACACACAGAGACACACACACACAGATGGGTTGAGTAGAGTTGCTCTTTTAGTATGATTCACCCACCTATGATTTTGATACATTCTTTGCTCCCGGGTTTTGATGGCCTAATGGATCTCCATCCACAGCACTAAAAGAGTTCAGAGGATTTTGTTCTTTCCTTTTGAGGTTTAATCACCTGGAAGATCTCTGTCCTCGGTAATAAAGAACTATTGGAGATTCAGTTCTGCTCTTGTGAGGTTTGAGTTGATCTCTTTAAACTATCTGCCCTCTGTAAATTTAAATCTGGAGGAACCAGGAGGAAAGACCATGTTTTAGTAGGTCCCTTCCATTAGTAAGACTGCTCTCCCAAATTCTGAGAGTCAATTTGTGTTTCCACTCTGATTTTAAGAAGTTTTCAGCTTATTACCTCCAGCCTCCTTCTGTACTGGCACAGGAACCACTGAATGTCCAGTGGGAAGGAAAACATTGATAGATTCTAGATCCTAGTCCATTATACTATCCTCTGTGACTTTTAAAGACATTATTTAGTCCATTTTCTTGCAGTCGATTCTCTTTGTTGAGATGGTATCTGAGCCCCAGCCTGCACCTAGAATTGGCAAATGCCTTTTCCTAGGGTTTTAGTTTATCTTTTCTTCATTAGTTCAGAAATCTGTGTGATATTAAATTGGTCACAGTGGTTTTAATATATAACGTTTTATTTTTCAAGTACTTAAAAGAAATAGACTGGGGGTGTGGCAGCTTAATTCCTGTAGGCAGGGCTTTTGCTTCCCCTCAGGCTGATGCCACTTGAGTGGAATGGTCTGCCTGCAGTATTGGGAATGAGTCAGCACTGGGACTCGGTCAGCTGCTCCCCCATTTCTCCCCTCAAAGCCACCACACCAAATTCTCCCCAAGCGTCTCCAGTCCTCTCTGCAGTCCCTCTGCTTGAGCCCAGGGCTACCTTAGAAAAAGAATGGTTAGCTTTAGATTCTCCCCGCTTCCCTTCACAAACGCCAAAGTTCTCTGGAACCTTAAACTGTGATGATACTTCATTTAATTTACCAAGCCATCCAGCTCAAACATGGCTACATAATGAGAAAGAGAACTTGTTTTCATCAGAACACACACAGTTTAATGGCAGACCAGAAAACAGAACTTTGTCCTGGACATCTGAATCAAAGACCAGCAGAAAGAATTTGGTAAAATCTGTAAAAGAGGAAAAAAATTCAGAAGAATGGGGCTTTAAGGATATTTCTACTGCTCAGCAAATGCTGAAGAGAGCACAAAAAAATGAAATCAAAGAAATTAAGGAAAAAATTACATGCCATTGTGGACCTAGCATTATTAAAAAACAATGAAAATAAAGTTTCTGTTACAAAATCACCAGTGAAGGTACAATCCAAAAGATATGGTTACTTTGAAGGTAAGGAAGAAGAATTTACCTATAAGGATACCGTGGCACATGAAAAATTAGAAAGGAGTAAAGAATATCCATATCAATGGCTTCACACACAGGTTGGACTTCATGAGACAATTGGTTCCAGAAATATGAAATGCAATCATTTCTTGTCTGAGTTAGATCCAGAGGTACGTCATGGTGGAGGAATTCAGTTTGTGGCAAGACTTGTAAGCAGAGAAGACACGGATTTAAACCTTTTTCCCATGACCAGTGGAAATGCTTTGTCTGTGACGAGAGAGAGAAAAAATCAGGCACACAGACACTCAGCGGGATATTCAAGTAAGTTGTGATGTCCTTCAGAATTAAGTTAGAAATCACAAATGAACTGACAGAACCCAATGCTAACGAGCATTCTTTTACATATAGGAGGAAGAATGCCAGCAACCAGAACTGCCCAAAAACGTGTATTTGAATTTTTTCTTTCCTTAAATGTCTTCTTTTGATAGAAGTAAAATTAAATTATATCTAAAATTAACAGCACAGCTATTTTAACTCTATTCTGTGATTCAGTGATCTACTCTCCCACCCCCTGATGGATCACATTGAGTTCTTTGATCATTTACTTCTAAAATAACTTTTAGGCTAATTGTAAAAAGTTGGATTTATATATCAAAGTAGTGCATTTTGGACTTCTGTCATTGATTTAATAGAGGTTTAGATAAAGTTAATTTTTAAAGAACTCTTTTAAAAAATAACAGATTTTAGATAATATTATACCATCAAGACCATGCTTTAAAAAACTATTTTCATTAAAAAGATGGCAGTTTATATTTATTAATGATGGCTTTTTCATTTGTAAATCTGTCACCCACATCTATTACCTTTATCATGGTTTCAATAAGAATTACATTACAGTTAACTCTGAAAAATATGTAAACACTTTAAAAATATCTATATCTTATGGTATCTTGGGGTAATTTAGCATTTTTTCAAACTCTTTACTTAGAGTGTACACCCTAAAGATTTCACAATGTTTATTAAAATATTATGGTATATTGGCATAAAAGATGTTTTATTTGCTATCATAGTTTGTTAATTTCCCCAAAGTATACTGAACCTCAGAAGTCAACACTTTAAGTTGCATTTCATTAAAAGTACTGTTATTCTTGAAAAAGGTGTATTACTCATTGATATTATAGTTATGTACATATAAAGTCAATATTTGATTGAATGTAAAAAGGTCAATGATCCAGATGGTACTCATCAAATAAATGAAAACTACAAAAAAAAAAAAAAAAAAAAAAGAAATAGACTGAAATATGGTAATGTCCTTTTATTAGTATTTTCCTAGATGAATTAAATGTTTTCTAGGGGAATATGGTTTTTCTTTTTAAAATTTATTAGTTTTGTTTTGGATTTGTCTTAAAATCCCTTACATATTTTTCTTTTACAAATTATTGTTGATAACTGTTATTGCAGTCTAATTCACAGTCTAGTGTATGACTTTTTTTCCTTTCCTTAGCTAGACCCAGCCAGAAGCTGAGTGGCAACTAAATTCGGTGAGTTCAGTTCATGCAGAACAGCCTCCTGAGGACTAGAGCAGAAAAGCGAAGGGTGGGAATAGATGTGGAAAAGAAAGAGAGCATAATTTGCAGAATTCTCTTTTTTCATTTAATTTTTTATTGTCTTTTATTAAATCACGACCCACATAGGAGAGACACAAAATCCTGGCTAATAAAATACTCACACATAAAATTGATTCAATAAAATTAAATCGTTCAATAATTAACTTGTAACTTTAACTACCACTGAAACCCTCAATAAGAGAAAATATCAATTAATATAAGATATGGTTACTATCTAATCATTTTATCATCTCCACACTATCAACAATAGTCATGGCAGTGTTTTTGAAAGAGGTTCATATTTTTTCACTGGCACAATTCTCAATGTCTTGTAAAAGGAGTAATTGCCTTTTACAAATTTCCTCCTGGGAGATTTGGTTATTATGCTGAGCAGTTGCACATAATACATTCATTTCTATATTTCTACTTTTCTGAGCTTTCTGACTCTTGTTAGTATATGTTAGGGAATTTCTAGCATCTCAACCTCATTGTTTAAAGCCCACCATGGAACCAAGACATTAATAACCAACCAAGAAATGTATTCAAGACACTCCCAAGTACTTGATCTAATACATTAAATTATAAATCCTGTATGAATGTACACATATAAATAAATTCATTAGATTTAACTTTATATTTGGCCCTCCTAGGTTTCATACTTATAATCTAATCTCAAATATACTTGGGACCTTGATGATATGATTTGTCAATAATTCTAAAATTTCTTTGGTGTTTATCTTATTTCTCAGAACAAAACTAGAACTTGAAATTGGTCTTCTGGGCCATGTCAGAATTTAACTTTATTTAGGGCTTACATATAAAATAATGGTAACCAGTGTTAAGAATGGCCATTACTATGGAGGTACCTGTTTCAAAAGAATCATCTGAATATAATTTTGCAAGGAAAGACTACTAGACAAACATATAGGAAAAGAGGTGCCTCCACCTTCAAGAAAACTACATTGGTATTTCAGATTTCAAAATAGCTTTTCTAGGTTTGTTCAAAAAGGCCTCTTTCATAAATCATGTCCCTCTCCTTGGACTCACAGCCTACACATCAATCTAAAAAATCTTATAAAGGTTGTGCATTCAACTAGGTTTTTAACTCTGAAACTGAAACTTAAAAAAAAAATTGTTTGTTTGTTTGTTTATTTATTTTATTTTTAGAGAGAAGGGAAAGGAGAAAGAGAGGGAGAGAAACATCACTGTGTGGTTGCCTCTCACTCACGCTCCCAGCTGGGTGCCTGATGTGCAACCTAGTCATGTGCCCTGACTGGGAATCGAACCAGTGACACTTTGAAACTGAAATTTTGAGCCTACTTTTTAGTCATATCTGTTCTGCAGATAAATAAGCTAAGAATGATTTGAAGACCATCTATCAAATGTCTCTGATTTTCCACCTCTGTTTTGACTTATGACGTCAAAAGATCAAAAACCTGAGGTTTAACTCATATTTAATTTCTCCTTTATTCCCAAAGCAGCTAGCCCAGCTGAAGATTGTACTATGTACCTACATTGCCCGTAACTAACACCTACCACAGAAACTTGCTTTCTCAATGCTGAGTCCCCGACCTGAAACTAAAAACCGGTTTCCCATTTACTTCAAGAAAGTTAGTTATCTGCACTCTGACCAAATATGTGAGCAAGCCAACTCCAGAATTCCATCTTAAGTATTCATTTTCTGGTGCAATCAATGTAATCAATCAGGGTCCAGGCACAATGTCAAAAGCATACTGAGCTCAGATTTTATATAGGTTTTGATAACTTGCATATTTATTGAGGTGTAATGAGCCTTTAAAAAAATGAAGGGGATACTGAGGCACACAAAGACCAGTAATAGTGAGGGGAGATGATCACCTGTTAACAAACCCAAAAATTTAAGGGAAAGAGCTCAGTGAGAGTGGAGTCTATAGACAAGACATTGCTGATCAGGACCTGTAGTTATTGACGAGTGATTCTCAAAGTTGGAACTATTGCTAGTTTGGGTTAGGTAATTCCTTGTGGGGTGATTCTGAGAATTATAGGATGTTTAGCAGTATCCTTGGCCTTTATTAGACAAGAAGCATCTCAATTTTGACAATCAAATACACCTCCAAACATTGTCAGTTATCCTCTCTACTGGAGAACCACTAGCCATAGAAATTGCATATGTATAAGTGTATGTATTTATACATTATCTTCTGTACATTATAATGTTTTGACATCTAAAAAAAATGCAAACACTTTTCTGGTTAGGGAAAGAGAGACTGACGTTCCTGGGGCTGGCCAGGACTATGCCTTTGATATGCAAACTAACACTCTAGTTCTATATTTTCTCTGTCTGCCCCATATACCCCAGAAGGCAATATTCCTCTATTCTATTCTGGGATGAGGTACCAGGCAACTAGAGGACATCTAAATACCTTGGAGCCTGCCCAAATTCTTCAAACTAGCCAGTGCTAAAATGTACTCCTTTGCCTTGCCTTTCACTCAGAAACCCCAATAAAGGCTGTGGCCTAATCTTGTCCCTTGCTTTTGCCATCTGCCTTCTGATCATCCTGGTGTTTTTCCTTATGACTTTGGGTAGTGAGCTGTGCTTCCTATTTCTAGGACCCGTGAGTATGATAAACTTTGTTTTTTTGCTGAGCCTCTCCTGTGTCTCTTCCTGTGGTTACACATGACTAAGTATCTTATAAAAGAACACAAAACAGTATTTTCGCAAGCAGAACATAATACCAAATAAAGGAGAGAGGGAAAAATTGCCCTAATCACTTCTTTCTTCCAATTCTGTGATTTCCTATTCATGCCATTCACTAGAGGGTGAAGGAGCCCAGACAATGCAGTCTTTAGGTTTAACATCGTGGAATTAGGCATTTTGCTGTTGTTGGAGGAAATGGAAAAAAAGACATGATTATCTTCATGTAGGGCATATAATCTATTGAATTCTTTTTTAAGGACTAAATTATAAGTGTTTTTATTATGTAAATTTTTTGTAACTATATATGTACATTCTTGACAACCACATGTCTAGGTTAACTCAACTTTGTCTTCAATTATTTAAATTAGTATTTTTAGAAGGTAATATGTTGGCCAAAATGGAATCCTAAACCTATGAGTATTTAATGATAAAATATTTTTCATGATTATACAACCTGTCGAATACTGTCTACCAGCGATTCTGCCTATCACCGTCACTCAAAAATCCAGGCTGATAGAGCTGACATTTTATTATGTGTTTTCATCATTATTGTGGTAAGCCATGCAGGACTGTTAAGGCCTCTGCCTGAAAGTAACACACATCACTCTGGCTAATATTTCTTTACCTAATAATTAACATCTTCCTACAGAGCACCAAAGCAGGTAGAGGTGTGCCATCATGCCACTTGCTTAAGAACTAAATAGAAATACTTCCAAACAACTCTAATAATTTATCACAGAGAATGAATTCTATTTGGCTTTGATTATCTCTAGAAATAAATTATTTTGGCATTTCTTCACCGTCTTCTCTCTAAAAATTTTCTGTAGCTATCAGGAAAAACAGAATTTTAACTTTGGAAATCTTATATTACTATATTATGAAAGAGCCTCTCACCTGATCCTTGCCTGACATAAATATTTGGATTTGATATATAAGGTCCAATTAAAAGCTACTGTATGGCATTATGTTGGTGGTGGCTCAAAAAATACCATATGATTTCACTTATATGTGGAATCTAAAGAACAAAACAAACAAGCAAAATTGAAACTAGCTCATAGATACACAGAAAAGACTGATGGTTGCCAGAGTAGCAATTATTGTCATTAGAGGAAGTGAAAATGCCTTCTGACTGCTCTAGCTCCCAGTCTTGCTTCAGACCCTTCTAAGCCAGGCAGTATGGCTCAGTTAGAGGTTCTAGTATAACTAGATACATCATTTTGAACTTTCAGAAGAAAACAAACACACACACACACACACATATGCACACAAACTGGGTGACTATTGTCTTATTAATATGATCCTTACTGTACTATATTTGGTTAAAATTTCTGGCACATCAAATCATCTTTTGATAATTTCATTGGCAATCAGGAAGAAAAAAGTATGTAGAGACAAAACCTTATTTCATCATCTTGCCATGATCCTAGATTTTGGATGATAGCATTCAGGACACTGTACAGAGAGGACAGAGGTGACACACAAAGAGTACAGGCAATGAGTGATGAACTTTACAAAAGCCAACAACAAAAAAGAGGAGATCTTAAAATTGAGGTGTGTCAATTTTTATTGTATACTGTGTTATTTGTTTTTTGATGGGGTTGGGTGTGGTGCCTTAAATGTGTGAAGGAAAAATACTGAAGCACCAACTGAAGGTGAAAATACTATTAAGGTACAAAGTAGATGAAGATACATTTCAGGCATAGGAAAAGTAAGTAGACTATACATTTCAATATGTAAAAATGCCATAACACAAGAAATGGGTTTCCACAGAAAGTCAAACTGAGCACTGATACATATATTAAATGAACTAAAGTTCACCCTTAATTAACTGAGTTGAAAAGATTATAAATTATACTTAATCTATTATATTACAACCATGTAAAACGACATCCACAATGCCAAATATTGGCCAGGTTTTGTGAAAATTAACATCTCAGACTATTGTTGAGTGTATACATGAACAAAGTCTTTTTCCTAGTGTAATTTTGAGATTTGTATTAAAAATTAAATGCACAAACATTTTCAAGAAGAAATTTCTATTGTAGAAATTTATCTTCCAGAATACTTATATATGTATTAAGTTATAAGCCCAAGAACTGGCACTATTACTAAAAATTACTAATGTTCATTTCCAAGAAAGGGATATTATGATAGAAGCATATTATTTAAGAACAATAACTGTTAATAGAAAAGATAAAAGAGTAGAATATATGTTGGGTCTGATCAACCTCTGAAATTCTAACAGCATGTGGGAGGCTATAAGAAGCTGATGAGAGAAGGCTTTTTTTGTGTATGTGTTTCTTGGCACAGAAACAGCACATGCTGAACACATCTTAACAATTATTGCTGTATTTCATTCTTCCTTCTTGTAAAAGAAAAGTATATGGCTGGTTCATATTTGTAAGCAAGCACAGATGCCTGTAAAGGTGAATGAAGTTCAATGCCATTTCAAGATGAGATGCAACTAATCCATCTTCACATCATAAATTCCATTTGCCTGGTAGTAGAGCTAAACTTTCCACTCTTGAATTAAAGATAAATGAATTAGGGTCTTTATGTGACACCGAAGAATATTATATACACTGAACTGGAAATTCAATGTGCTTATCAAGGAGCTGAAAATAGAGCTCATTGGCAAGGCTTTAAGAAAGTAATTATGTGTAGGCTTAAAATTAAGATTTAATCAAATGAGAATATTTGTTATTTTAATTTGTGATATGGAATTAAAGACCAAATCAAGCAGACTTGTGACTTGCTTATTTCAATAAATTTGCCTGATTTGACTATATCTATTATAATAACTTTCATTTTTGTGACAGTGCTTATAAAATGGTAAATTTACTTATTTGTGGCTTTTTTCTTTTTAATTGTTATTAATTTAGATATGAATTTGAGTACCTAAACAGTAGACTAGATAGTAATTGATAACTGGGAGTTTTGATTTAAAATATAGTTTATATTATGAGACCAAGTCTTTTAGTGCAGAAATATCTTTAATTCTCTAAACAGAGTCAGTATCATAAGCTCATATTTCCACAGGTTGAGATATAAAAGGTAATTTGTTATAAAACCCTCTTGCTTGATTACATAGAAAACATCTAAATTTTACTATTAATAGAAGTTACCATTTTGGTGACTATACCATATTATGTTCTTCACTTTTAAATCGGCACCATGAAATATAATTTATAAGAGGAGAAACATTCTGAGTGAATAAATGTCAAGGCTAATGGTAAAGCTCCATTTCATCAGACTCCCACATCTATGTTTTCTTCAATGTCATCTGTGGTAAATTAATGAAATTCATGACATCATCACTAACTCTTTAATAAGATTTAAATGTACATTGAGAAGAGGTTAGACTTGATGATTTGATAACCTTAATAATATTATGTGTCATATAATGGACCAAAGGAAGCCTTATGCTTATTCACAAAATGAATAAATTCATTCAGTCTTACATTTAACACCTCTTAATTAAGGAGCTATCATTTGCCAAGCCTTACTGCATTTAATGGGTGTAATGTTAAATATGATAGAGACAGGCTCTGTTCATGGGAGTTAGAGTCAAAGGGGGAAGTAAAATAAACATATACTGTAGAAAACAAGTTTCTTGTACCCTGTCATGTGTCCTTGGCCCACCAGTTTTTTAAGGCATCTCTGTTGTACAATTTTGTCTACTTTGCTAGTTTCCCACATAAGCATGGGACAGTCTTATTTTGTGGCCATAGGGCTATTATCTCCAAAACTACTGATAGCTGGACAGTCATGCACATGCACAAATCAGAATACAGGGGATTTTATGCTCCCAGTGACAACTCTGAATTAGAGGAGTACAGATGTCAGTAGATAAGTGTCCAGTGAAGAGACCCCAGAATATAAAATGATGGAAAAGCTTACTCAACACTTACCATAGATGGCAGTTTGGCAACACACTACAATGGTTGGAGCTCTAACCTTTGCAATGCTGTGACCAAGAAACTAATGTGTGGTACTGTGTTGACAATAGCTAGAATAAGCAGCCTTAGTACCCAAAGTGGAAGTGGGATTAGACCTGCTCACCATCACTCAGTTACCCACTTACATAATACGTGCTTTCAGTCTTCTAAAACTGAAGTTCTGGCTTTGTCCTGGTTACTAGGCATTGTATAGGAGTATGTCTCTGCATGATGGATTCAGTAAGTGATCTTCACAAATAATGCTAATACCACCACCTTGTCACTTCGGACTTCTCATGTCTGTCATCTACAGGGGCAATCCTAGGTCCTTTACACAGTGGATTGACTTGGGAGAGTCCAAATACTTTCATTTCTTTTTAATAATATGGCCTCATGAGGAGAAAATAAATAAGAGCTTAGACCTTTCAGAAATTAAAAAAAAAATTATATTAACTGTGAATAGTAATGTGTATCTTTTCCCTACCATTTTGAAAAATGTGACTTTGGAGGATCTAGTATGATTTGTCCTGGTCACCTATAGCAGCAACAGTTATGATATTAATAAAGACAGTGACAATTAATTACATGTGTACAGTTGGCTGAATCATAAGATACCCAGATATCTGCTTAAACATTATCTCTTGGAGTAATTATAAAGGTATTTCTGGAAGAGATTAACATCTGTGTTGGTAGACTAAATAAGGCATTGTACTCTCCTATGTGGACAAGCATCATCCAATTTCTTGGGGCCTGAGTAGAACAAAATGGTAGAGGGAGTTGAATTCATCTTCTGTCTGACTTTCCCAGCTAGGATATCAATCTTCACCTGCACTCAATGCTTCTGATTTTCAGGCCTTCAAACTTGGATGGTAATCTATACCATCAACTTGAATGTCCTCAAGCCTTAAATGGCTGGACCCGTTCCCTTGGCTTTTTTAAAGGTGCTCCCATTTTTGCATTAGGGTTTTTGACTGGCAGTTCTTCAAAAGATTAAAAATTCATCAAGGTTAAAAGTTCATTGGAGGTACTATGTAAACTAGCAACTCCATTCATACGTATTTAAGAGAACTGGAAACATAGTACAAAACATAAACATCTATATGAATGTCCATAGCATTGTAATTCATATTAACCAAAAAGTGAAAACAAATCAAAGTCCATCAACCAATGCATAAGTAAATAAAATGTGGTATGTTCATAGATTACAATAGTATTCATCAATATGTAGTATTGATACATACTACAGTTGAATGAATCTTGAAAACATTCTAAATGAAAGAAGCCTGTGACAAAAGATCGTATATTTAATCTTTTAATTTTATTTATCTGAAGAATTCACAATAGACATATTCATAGAAACTAAAAATAAATTAGTGGTTGCCTAGTGCTTTAATGTGAAATGATCATTAGTATGTATAGGGTTTCATTTTGGAGTAATGAAAATATTCTAAATTTGATTGTGGTGATGGTTATATAATTCTGATAATATAATAATTATGTACTCTAAGTGGATAATTATTAAGGTATGTGAACTTTATCTCCATAAAGCTGTAAAATATAGTAAAAACTTGAAAAAAATTAATTAAATACAAGCATGAAATAATTAAATATAACAGTTATCATTAGGAGAACCTGCACAAAACCTAAATAAATGGAAATATTATATCACTTTAATGGGCTATAATGCTCAATATTGTAAGAATGTCAGTTTTCTCTAAAGTAATCTCCAGATTCCTATTGCCCAAAACAAAATACTAGATATTTTAATATTTGTTAGAAACTGACATACTTATTCTGTAACCTGTAAGAAAATCAGAGAGGTAACACCTAAATGCAATTTAAGAAAAAGAATATGAAGTTGAAGGTCTTTCATGAAGACATATTCAATAACTAGAGTAATTAGAAGAGTGTGATATTGGATAAGACAAATGTGCACTGTAAAAGAATAAGGTATTCATAAACAGATAAGGATACAAAAATTTTTTATTTCAAATCAATTTTTTAAAGAAAAATGGTAGAACTTTGAGAAGAAAATACATAAAATCTTCATCTTAGAATAGTTTTCTTAAAAGTATACAAAAACACCAATACTAAGAAGAAATGATAAAATCACTTAACAGTAAGAAATTCTGTATCAAAGTTTAGTGTTAAAAGATTAAAAGACAGTTCTCAGAGGATACTACAATTTTATAATACAGGTACCATTTAAAACAAACACTTCATGCCCAGACTATATAGTATTAATAAGAAAAAACCCTACCCAAAACAATAGAAAATAGGGCAAACAGATTTGAATAAACACTGTAAAATAAAAGACATGCAAATGAATAGTAAATCATAAAAACTTCCCCAGTTTTATAAAGCATCAAAAAATGCACATTAAAACTACAATGTAATATTATACTCTCATCACAATGGCTAAAATAAAAAATATGAAAAAAGTGTCAAAAAATGTGTAGTCCTTACCCTCTTATGTAGTGTTGGTAAAAATGTACATTGGGACAATTTAGAAATAAGTGGTTTCTATTTCTATTAAATCTGACCTTATAAATGTCATATAACTGAAAAAATCCATTTGTAAGAAAATATCAGACAAATATATGTTCACAAAGTCATATGTTTTAATGTAATAGTAGCTTTATTCTTCTTAGCTCCAAACTATAAATTACCTATATGCTTTTTGGGAGGAAAAGGAATACAGAAAGTTGTAATATATTTTGAGGCTGAATTACTATTGTACAATTAGATGAGATGCCATTAGGTACAATTAGTAGATTCAATTATCTATTTCTAAATGCAATCACATGAGTGATTCTCACAAACATAATGAACAAAAAAATGGACAAAACTAATGTCTGCTCTTAGACATCTGTATAGTTGTTGTTCTTGGGGGGGTGCATGTGGAAAGGTGCAGAGATAGAGCTTGTAGGGTGTTGGTAATACACTATGTCTGGATATGGGTTCTGGTTACATAGGTGTGTCCACTGTAATACACTGCTATTGGGAGTGCACACATGCGTGAGTGTGTGTGTGTGTGAGTGTGTATGTAGCTCAGGCAAAACCACACCAACTGAATAAGCACACCAGATCATCAGATTTTGAATCCAGACAGTATCAGTATCAGAATTTGACTCTGTAAAAATCTGAATTATTTTTAGATTTTCTAAGAATTATGATGCAGAGAAAAGGTAATGATCATGTCTTCATTTAAAGATGGAGATTAATGAGAAAAATAAAACAGCAGCATGTTTTTACCTTGAATAGCTACTATTTAAGATGGTTGTCCATGCACTTTATATCCATGATCACCTTTATCACTCATTTCAACACGAAAAGACATACATCATTGTTCCCATTAATAATGCGAAAGCTGAAGCATGGACCGTATCAAGCACTTGTCTCAAGGTTCAATAACAAGCAATTAAAAATGTTAGATATGAAATCTAATGCCATCTTAAGCTGAACATTGTTTTATTTTCATATCACCACTACCTGCTAAATTTATATCCAAAACAAACTGCACAAATAAACAAAACATATGGAATAAAAATTGTTTTTGTTTTTCTTCAGGGATAGAGTTTCAAAATGTATAGGTCAATGGAAAATCAACTTCCTTTTTGACATGAGAGGTGAAGAGTATGTTACAAACACTTTAAAAAAATAAAATATTTTTAAAATTTTTATCCATTCTGCCTCTATTCATTTTGTGGTGGCTTTGGGGTCTCTTCTGATTTTTTTTTTTTAACATATAGGAAAAGAAACAAGTATAGCAAGTTTTTACAAAGCTTTCAACACAACAGAGAATATGAGGCTATATACAGAAACAGCATTTTACCCTTTGCTTTAAGTCATTATGCCTCTGACAACACCTTCATTTTTAAAACTTCTCTTTTGATTTAAAATGTTAAAATTTTTAAAGTTACACTGGCTAGCTCTTTCTTTATAAATAGACATGCCTAATGGATCATGACTCAAATTCCTGATCTTTCTTCCCTCTTTTGTATACTGACATGCTTGTAAAAAAATATATTATTCTTTTAAACATTCAATCCTCATGTATCATGAAGGATTTAGGAAGGTCATGACTTACAGAGAGTGAATATCTTGAACGTTAAGTGTGGCACTTACCATTTGACCTTTATTCATAACAGCAAAATCTCCACACCACAGACACACACACACACACATTGAAATTAGGATCCCTGCCATTTTGATTTAGTTTCATTTTATAGACTCCCCAATTATACTACATTCTCACTTGTCAGCATGATTTGTTAAATACTTTATGTTCAAGGAGGGGAAAAGTTTATACGGTCAATAAATTAGAAGAGTTTTCATGAAAGGAAACAAAATATAAGCCCAGCACCCAGATTCTGGGGTCATGATTATACAAGAAAGGTTATTTCCTTCTTCTAAAAAATGAAAATCCCAAAAATATCTTTCCTTCTGTATAAACAATAAACATGAAATTATATTTCTACATGAATATGGAAAAGAATAGTGTTTATCTTCATGAAAGAAAGAAAAACAACTCTTGAAATTTTCCCCTTTGGTTTTCTTTGTTTTTTACACAAATTGTCATGTTCTCATTTATGACTAAATAATTACCCCATTATATTCTTTTAGAGATAGTTAAAGAAAATATAGTCCAAGAACATTAAGACACAAGAAGGAGCCTTTTTATTCTGCTCTATATAAAACTCTTTAAAAGACCTGACCTTTTCCTGTTAGTAAAATGATAGTGGCCTTGTAAGTTCCTTGAGCTGATTGAAAACACAGGTTTGTTAATACAAAGACAGTATTAGAAATTAAAGTTATAATCAACAGTTTTTATTTTATATTAGTAATTATTAGAATCTGTCTCATCTTCACCCAGTCTATCACATCCTCAAGTAGTACATGATTGTCTAGAATTTGTCATTTTATTCCCTAGAAAATTATGAACCAGTGTTTTCTTGAAAAGCAGTTGAAGTCTGGTGACAAATATACACAATATACTCATACATACAATATTACTTTAAATGTTCATTTACTTATAAGTACTATATCCCCACCCTCCATTCTGCTAGATGTGGAGCACGAAAATATATAGTTCAGTAACATCACTTCATTCCACTAATCTACTCAGTCTTTTTCTGATGGCTTGGCTTTTCAGATTTTCTCTTGCCATCTGTCTGGGCAAGGGAGCAGTTAGCATTACTGGACTTGGATATATTTCAAAGTTCTGATCTTGCTGCTCTAGCTGCAGGATCACTGAAATGCAGCCACAGTGACCTTCCCAGTAAGCTTGCCGACGAGCACCATCTACAACCTTTAGGTCCCTTTAATGGGGTTGGGGAAAAGCAGCTGGTGGATATCTTCCTATTTACATAAAACCCAAGGAAAATTTCTACTAGTCCAAACCAGGCTCATCTTCTGTTAAGTTAGGCCAGGCTCCTGACCAATTTGCCTTCCTATAGCTGTTTTGGGTAGAAAACAGAAATTATACACATGTGAATGGGAGAGGGGGGGACAAATGAGAGGACGCTTGGGCCCTCATTGCCTTCGTTTTTTGTTTTGCTTTTGACCTGACTCATCTACACCATCTTCATCCACAACTTGTAAAGCTTTGTTTGTCTGCCTGCTTTTCCTTTTCTTTCTTTCGTTTTTTTTTTAACACTGTAATTATCTCCCTAGTACAATGTTCTGTTTTAGTTTGGCATGTTATATCCTTTACATCTTCAAAGCGGCATTTTCTCTACCTCTTTCCTTGGTGTATAATATGGAATGGGTGCCCCGGTGCCTGGATGACAGTGATTAGAAACAAAGATACCTGTTTAACATTTTCAAAACATTGGCTTCTAAGCACAATTTTGTATTAAATTCTATTTACACCATAAAATGAGACCGAAATTTTCTCCTGTTATCCACCGTGATTTGGGATGCCAAAATAGTTGTTCAGGATCAAATTCTGTAATTCTCATTATTTTCCCTAATTCTAGGACAGAGAATATCATTAGGAACAACTGATTCAGTATCTTAAAAACTGTGTTTGATAATAGGAGTGAATTCTAGCCTCTTTTAGGAGCTACTCTCTTTCCATGAGGAGAAAGAGTAAATTTCTTTTCATTGAGGCACAGCTGATTTTAGTACTGTTTTATTCCAAAATCCATTCAAATAAGGTGCAGAACATTGGTGAACCATGCAATGTTGGAAGGCAGAGATGTCTGCTCTAAATGAGTCAGGCAGACATCTGGTTAATGTAGCAAAAAACAAAGATGGGATTAGAAGAGGCTTTCCTCAGATTTTATATGTCTAATTCAGAAAGGATTATGGTAATCGTCTCACCCCTTTGAAGTTACACTTTTAGTGCATCCTTTATTTATGTAACTATGTCTTTAATTTTTTAATGTATTTTTTTCTATTCTCATTTCTCCTCTCATACCCCCTTCACCCCTGCAATCACCACACTGTGTCCATGCCCATGAGTCCTTTTCCTTACTTTATTTGATCCCTCCACCCCCTAAACCCCACCCATAGCTGTCTCCCTGCTTTCTATCAATGACTGTCTCTATTTTGCTTGTTAGTTCAGTTTGTTTTGCCTTATTTCTATTGCAACTGTTTCTTGTCTTGCTGAATCAAGATAAAAAGCATCGTTTACTCTTTTTTTCTTCAATGAGTGCATGCAAGTAAACATTAATCTCAAATAGAAAACATAAAAAATATTATGTAATATAGATAAATGAAAAATTTAAATGTTACATTTTAGAAAATTAAAAATCAAAATTTAACAACTCTATATTATTAAAAAGTAAATGTCTTCCTTTCCTAATGAAATCTAGAAACTTAGAATTATCTGCTGTGAAAGAGACAAGTTGTTAATAAAGGTAAACTTTTTCCCAGATTAAAAATACCTTCAGGGTTGTAAAATCAATACAACAAGCAAGTTGCTATTACGTTCCTTTAAGTTGATGGGAAACCAGCCAGCAAGATGGAATAACAATGGCATTTATTTACATAATCACAGAGGTAGAAATTGATTCAATTTCCCACTGGTGATATCAGATATTTAGATGACTAGAATATTAAATTTTTTTGGCAATCACAACTTTTCTTCAAAGAAAATTATATTTATAACTTTGTTATATTGAACTGCATGAGTACAGCCTAGTCATCAAGAATCCTGTCACTTATCTCTCAACTTCATCCGTGTAAGGCAGCCAGATGAGTAGACCAGATCCCCAGACTCATGAATCAGCTAGATATCATTGATAGGAAAGCCAGTGCACACTGTTCTTATCAGCTGTAATACTGGCTCAAATCCTGAGTCATTTATTACTGTCCTTACAACACTGAGCTTTTAATTAGAAAACTATCATGGCATGATTTTGAGAGTTGAAACAACTTTATAATTTTAAATTTAAAATAATTTTTGAAAATATAAGAGATACAGAAAACCATAGGAAGAAAAATAACTTATCTTCTATTGCCACTATATAGTGTTTTTATTTTTGGCATTTTGTTACATTCTTTATTGTCATTTTTGCCTATGCATGTGTTCTATCCTTCACCCTTCCCTTCCTTCCTTCCTTCCACTGTTTACTTTCAAACTTAAGATCATAGCCAAAATGTTTTATTCTTTTTGTCATGCCATTTAATATAAAATAAATAAATGTTCCTTATTCATTCATTCAACAAATATGTACAGTGCCTATGGAAATGACTGTTTCAAAGTATTTATGACATTAAAAAATTAATTCCTTTCAAAAAATTATTTAAAATATGTATTCTTCGCGGCATAACATTTTTTTCTGACATTTGGAGGTATATGTTATAACGTTATATTTATTAAAGTTTAATTTGCGGGGTCAAGATTACTCACTATTCATTTTAATTTTCATGAGTTTTATCTTCCATGTCTTCATTGAATTTTTTGTTGGAAGTGGGACAGACTGTATTTTGGGTTACTGGAAGGATGCAACTATGTTATTTAACCTAAAATGTGTTATATTCTGCAACAGGGACTTGTGCAAAAATTAAATTACCAGTTTAGTGTTATATGACTAGGTGATGCCTTTAACTTCAGGGATATTCTTTGGAAACTGAAGAAATCAGTGAGCTGTCTTCCTCCCTTTTAATTGCAAAGGAATGGCTTCTACCATGAAAGTTAACATTAGGTTTGATATTCTGCAAATCTTCTAAATTTTCTTCAGACCAGTGAAGAAACAGGTCAGGATTATTGTAGACTTAGTCAGAACACCACCAGTGAAGTATTGCAGAAAACATGAGTTTGAATTTTATTTCTGCTATTTCCTAGATTTATGATTTCTAAGTTTTGTGAATTTGAATTTCATTTTATAAAAAATTAAGATAATAACAGTATTAGCTAAAAACATACTTTGAAGAACTTTAAATGTGACTATAAATACAATAAAGCACATAATCCTGTATTAATTTACATTGAGGTCACCAAGTCTCCATTTTATCACTTGAATAATTAATTAATAGGGTTAATTGATGATTAAAATATCTGTGATTATCCTAATCAAGATCAGGTGGCATCATGCAGTGTGCCAATGAACCAGAAAGTCATTCTCACACAAAAGATACTCTCTGAAAGGTCCCTGTTCCAAAAATTTGCTCTGAAATTAGGACTATTATCTAATAATAATCTTTAATGTGTAGTATATAGATAAATATTTACAAGAAAAGGTAAGAGTCAAATTAAGTTTATCTCCTTTAGGAAAAATGACAAATAAAATATTATTTTGTTGGCCCAAACGTCCTTTTAGTTTTTTCCATAAAATACTTCTTTTTTTCACCAATAACATTATTGATTTGGATATTTTAAGTATGTTGGCTATCTCCCATGTGGTTTAATGTTGATTGCTCTTAATTAATGTCTTGATTTGATCACTATCAACTTCAAATGGTCTGCCCAACTGTAGAGCATTGTCCAGTGAGAAGTCTTTAGCACAAAACTTTGCAAATCACTTTTGATATATTCAATCAGTCACAGCACTTTCTCCATCACAGCACAATTTCTTTTTTGCTTTACAGTTTCATTTTTACCTTCTTGATATAATAAAGTATAATATGCCAGAAATGTGTATTTTCTTCCATTTTCAATATTAAAATGGCTACACAATAATTCACCAATTTTGATGTTTTTTTTAAATACACACTGATATGACAGCTGTCACAATACAGTCTAACAAAATTGTGTCTAGTGAAGTTAGACCCATCTTAAGGGGAAAAAAAAATGAACATTTTGGTCAACTCAATATTTTTGAAACAAAAATTGTGAAGAGTTAATGTGAAGTCAATAAGATGGGTTTTAGATTGATGGGAGGTTTTATAAAGGTTCGAATAATAAAATATTTAGTTATAATTAGCTAAATAAGTAATTAACTAAAACCTCTAAGAATTGGACAAGATTAGTTCATTTAATTGGAACCCAATTATGCTTATTTTCATGTAATCTCAAAGATAACATAATCCTGAATATGTGACTGAAATAATTAACTTTTTTATAGTCAGTATGGTCACTGAAGTTGCTTTAGTAGAGATGTACAGAATTATGGTGAGTTATGCCAATGAAAGTGTTGCAAACATTTCAGTCTATTACGCACAACTGTTTGGGAACTCGGTGTAGACATAATTTGAACATGTTGTTTAGTAGTAAGCTCTAGGAAAATCCAGTAACATATAAGGGTTTGACAAAGTACAGTCCAAAGTAGGCTAAACACCCTGGCTACCTGTTTTTTATCAATAAAGTTTTATTGGAAAATAGCCATTTTCATTTTTCAATGTATCTATCATCTATTGCTCCTTTCACATAACAACAGCACAGTTGTATAGTTGTAACAGAGACAATGTGGTGAAAAAAAATACTATCTGGCATTTTACAGAAAAAGTTTGCCAATTCCTGCTGTAGATCATTCCTTGTGTCAGGAAGAATTGTGAAAAACTTTGAAATGGGTAAAAGATAATTGGGTGTATTTTCAACAGACTGTTAATTAAAAAACAAAAACAAAACAGATCCTTCTGCATTATCTTTAAAAGAAAACTATATATTAAAAATTTTATTCATTTATTTATAAGTTAATTTCAAAATATTTTTTAGGATTTATATTTCCTTTTCTGTGAATTAAAAAATTAACAACAAAATCAAAGCTCTTTACAAAAAAAGTGATTCTCAAACTTGATTGAATTTATTGAACCATGAATAATTTTTGTTCTGTTTGATCATCTTCACTTATAATATTGCCTGGTTATCCTTGACCAGTATAGATATACAGTTATCTGAAAGGTAGTTCAAGTTTTAGAATATGAGCTTCCCAAATTTCAGTTTTTTAGTCTATTTAGTATACACATTTATATAACACATTCACTATATCTCCCTTCTTTTAATCTGTGGTCATATGAAATTGATCTTAGTGACTATCCATGCTACTGCCAGTATTTTACAAAAAGAAAGAAAATAAGCACCCATAGCAAATATATATCTTTATATAAGATACTAACATTTTTAAATGCTTTATATTCAAATTATATATTATATTATTATATACATCAGCATGGATTAGACTTCTATCAACCCATTTTTTTAAAGTTTAAACTACAAATCAACACTGTTGTATTAGCTTTCTAGAACTGCCATAATGAAGTACCACAGACCGGGTGGCTTAAACCACAGAAATTTAATTTCTCATCACTCCAGAGGATGCAAGTCTAAGATGAAGCGGTCCACAATGTTGTTTCTTCTGAGGTTTCTCACCTTGGTGAATAATGGCTGTCCTTTTCCTGTATTTTCCTCTGTATGTGTGGTGTCCCAATTTCTTCTTCTTAGAGTAACATTCTTCCAGTTGAATTAGTACCTACTCTAATGACTTAATTTAACTGTAAGCACCTATTTGAAGACACTATCTGAGTCAGACTCTGAAGTACTAGGGAATAGGACTTCAACATATGAATTTTGGAGGTGACACAGTTCAGCCCCTAACTATCTATATGAAGACCCTTATTAATTGAACCTAAAAAATAATTACAGAGATGGAAAAGAAGATAAAAAGAACCCCTATAAAAAAGACATCAGTAAGACCTACTTTCTGTTTATCAATATAAATATCACATGAACACTATACCAATCACCTTTAATATTAATTCTCTTTTCAGACCAATTTCTTTATCAGTACTGGATGAAGTGGGAAACTTCAAATAATTAAGAAATAATTACATATATGTGCCCTGGCTGGTTTAGCTCAGTGGATTGAGCGTCGGCCTGCGAGCTAAGTGTCGCTGGTTCGATCTTCCAGTCAGGGTACATCAGAGAAGGAAAACTCTGACTCCAAAAAACCTCCGCTGCCTTGCGGCATACCTCTTCAGGGGAAAGGCTAAGGGAGTAAACCCCGACAGAAAATCCGGAGCCGGAGTCCCTAAGGCGGTTTGACGTTGTAGTCAACACCGGCAACTCCTGCGGCGCACCTGAAGCCAAGCTGTATCGACTCCGTCTTTCCCTTGGACCCTTCAGCTGCGAAGAGAGGGGGGGTCTGCTGCATGGGCAACAGCAGACCCTCCATATTACCCTGCCCAGGCTCTGTAGCTTCAGCGTCATCGCAAGATGTCGATTTAACACGGGAGGAGACAGATACCGTGTCACTCCCGAGTCGGACTGCACAGCCATTCTCGGTGGTGCAGATAGACTCTTAAGAAGCTACACCATCGTCTCTCGAGACGGACAGCTGCCGACGACGACATATATGTAATAATAAACATGACACAGACATTCGTCGTCGTTGGCAGCCGTCCGTCTCGAGAGACGATGGTGTAGCTTCTTAAGAGTCTATCTGCACCACCGAGAATGGCTGTGCAGTCCGACTCGGGAGTGACATAGTATCTGTCTCCTCCCGTGTTGAATCGACATCTTGCGATGACGCTGAAGCTACAGAGCCTGGGCAGGGTAATATGGAGGGTCTGCTGTTGCCCATGCAGCAGACCCCCCCTCTCTTCGCAGCTGAAGGGTCCAAGGGAAAGACGGAGTCGATACAGCTTGTGTTCAGGTGCGCCGCAGGAGTTGCCGGTGTTGACTACAACGTCAAACCGCCTTAGGGACTCCGGCTCCGGATTTTCTGTCGGGGTTTACTCCCTTAGCCTTTCCTCTGAAGAGGTATGCCGCAAGGCAGCGGAGGTTTTTTGGAGTCAGAGTTTTCCTTCTCTGATGTACCCTGACTGGAAGATCGAACCAGCGACACTTAGCTCGCAGGCCGACGCTCAATCCACTGAGCTAAACCAGCCAGGGCATATGACACAGACATTATGCTTGGAATAAGGTGGAAACAAAATAAAAATGGTGATAATTTAGATTTTGAATTGGATGTCTTTAATAGCCACTTCAAAGATCACACGTCTCTTGTCTTGTCACTTTGGTTGATGGAATGATGAAGGTTATCCTACCTGAAATATGAAATTCCTCAGTTTTCACTTTTGAGCCTGGTAGGATAGTTTGTTTTTTGAAATATATTTGCATTTTTTTGGAATCAGGCCATTTAGAATTATTACTTACATCATTTCCAGAAACACTGAAGTGGATGTTTTGTCTTTAAATATAATAACTTCTTAGTTATGGGCATATAACATCTATTTTTTGAAATTAAAATGTCTCAGACATTTCTAAAGCTGTAGATTATTCAGCTTATGTTTCACTGTATGAATAACTCAAGATTTTAATATGAACTGCTTTAAAGAATTCTTAAGTTTTAGTGAGATATTTTCTCAATGAGGTTCCTTTTGCTGTATACACAGCAGACCAGGAGATTTGGATGTTCAAAAATTTCCTTTGATTTTAGAGAAAAATTTTAACTTGACTTATTGTCAGTTGGATTCTTGTAATTTCCTAAAGCAGTGACATAATTCAGTTGTTTTAGTAAAAGATAACTTTTTTTTTATAGCATTTTACAAAAGTCATAATTTAGAGTAAGGAAAAACATACACTATGATCAGACTTTGTTAAAGGGAAATTAAGCAATATATTACACATTTTTAAATTATATATTTCGAACCAATGAAGAATTAATTAGAACCACAAATAGTATTCAGTTTTAATATTTATGGCAGAGAATAACAATTGTGTGTTTTTTCCATGCCATTGAGAAGGAGTTGCAGTATAAATCACTCTGTTCACAGGGGATGTGATTAGACAAATCCTAGAGATGGGAGAAAGATTTTTAGTGTCTTACTGTGGATTTTATGTAAAAGTAGCTTTCAGTGTTATATTGTTGACTTCCTTTTGACTTGGGACCAATATTTCTTTCTCCTAGATTTTGTGGCTCATGTTCATAACCATTTGTTTTTGAAAACTTATAAAGCAAAATTTTCTTTAATATGCATTGTGATGGCACGTTTAGGATGGGTTGAATTTTCTTCTTTCTTGTGCAAAAGCAGTATATCATGACATTGTTGAAATTATCATCTCTTCAGGATTTCTAGCAATCGCTTAGCCTTTCTGAATATAAATTCAATAAAATACATCATCTTTGTGTGAGTTTCTAGGTTAAAAAACAAGCAAACAATAAAATTTCAATGGGTCAAGCAAGTAGAAGTGAAAGGAATAAAGATGAAATACAATTCACTGGCTGGTTGTAAAAAAAGAAACGGCTGAAGAGATGAAAATCGAAAACAATTTCAATTGTATGGAAGGGAAGCCATTATTAACATTTTCTCTATAAGTCAGTTTCTGAGTGGAAGTAATAGGACAGCTAGTGAAGACATCAATACTTTTCCCCAACATAAACAGAGTTGATATAAAATATTTTAGACCATGATCATATATACATTTTTAATACCATAGGCATTTTAAAACTTAAAAATTTGACATGTTTTCCAAACTCTGTAGAAGTATTGACACAATTGGTTTTAATCTTTCTCCCTGCTTTATTGAGATATAATTGATACATAGCATTGTATAAGTTGAAGGTATAAAAGGTGTTGATTTGATATATATACATATTACAAAATGATTACTACCATAGCATTAGTAAACATCTGCCTCATATCACATGACTTGCATTTCCTTTTGGTGGTGAGAACATTGAGATCTACTCTCTTAGCAATTTCAAGTATATAATACAGTATTGTTAACTATAACCACCATGCTATACTTTATATTCCTCAGAACTTACTCATCTTATAACTGGGAGTTTGTATTCTTTAGTCAACATCTCCCATTTCCTTTTATCCCCCCACCCCCTGGTAATTGCTATATTACTCTCTGTTTCTATGAGTTCAGCTTTTTAGATTACACATATAAATGATATCACAGTATTTTTCTTTGTCTTTGTTATTTTACTTTTTAAAGCTGTGTTGTGTTTCATATATTACTGATTTTTAAAGTTGCTTAAATTGTTTATAATGGCATATATTCTTAATTTTTGAAAAATAAAAGTGTGTTTTGACATCATTGAAATATAATTTGTTATTCTAGAGAATATTTTGAGAAGTTTGGTACATTTGCTGTTAGGCATAGATAAACTCTTCTAGAATAATCATGAATAATCTCATAAAAATGATACAGGACTGATTTAGAGACTTGAAAATTTTTAAATGTATAAAATATGCTTACCTACTGAATTCATGTCTTAATAAATTGTAGAATATTCAGGAAACTTTAGATTGGTATCTCTTTTCTTAAAAATTAATACTGAAGTAATATAAATATAATTCATCTGTGTAAGATAAAGGTATATAAATAAGGTGTTTTTAATAAAAATCTTTAAATAACAGGTAAAGCAATTTGTAGAGCAAAGTAGAAATGCAATTCACTGGAAAAATGTATTTTATTGTCATTATAATTTAAGTGGACACTATTATATTTATTTTCCATATTTCCAAAAAAATGAATTTTTTATAAGGCCTTAGACTATTGCTAAGAGGTTATTAATAGTAACTCAGTCTAAACCTTACTGATGTGTGTCCATAAGGAATATTGACATTTACAAAAGTTAAGTGCATGCTACTCTTAAAACAGTCATTCATCTTATACTTCTATAGTGTATAATAAATATCAGAGATTAGAACTTTTAATCTAATTGTTTGCCTCATAGTGGAATATACTTCAATACCTCTACTATGTTTCTACAGTAGTCTGCTGATATTTTGGAGTCTTTATTAAAAAGCTCCACATTATGTACATTGCTTACTTTTTTTAAATATGTGGTCCCAGCATCTAATTCTTCTTTCTTTTTTAGTAACAAAACCTTAATTTTATTTGGAACAAAACGCATACAATTTAAAGACTATTTTCAAAGCTAGCTTCAATGAGCATTGCCAGTAACATGTGTGTGAAAGGCGTTGCCTAGAATTTTTAGAGAGACAGATCTTGAAGGTGGCTGATGCAGTTGGGAGATATACTCTTTTTTCTGGCCCAGTTCTCCTTCCCACTGTCAGGAACATGAGCACAGGAGTCATCTGCAGCTAATCCTGGAGCAAATAATAGACAACCATGGAACCACCCTAATAACTGTGGGCTGGCTGAAACATTGATTTTATGTGAGAAACAGAAGAAATACCACCATATACTAAAACCAGCTTTATTTGACCATTCTCTAATCAGTAGCCAAATGCAATTCTTAGGTAATGCAATTGCACAGTATTTTAGTCAACCTCAAGCAGGACAGAGGAGAGGAGCTCTGTGAATATTCAATTTTATAGACTGCATCTCAGCCAATGCAGGTTACAGTCATCAGAGTGTTATGTCTGAAATATCACACTATTTGATGATATTGAAGATATTTTTCCATGCCTACTTTCTTTTTCATTGAAGTTTATTAAATATTCTAGAAATTAAAAAATCTGGTTTTTCATTTTCTCAGTGGAGGCCACATTTTATTTTATCTTCTCTGCCTGTGGGCAAAATAACAATAAAGGAACAAGTCTTATTATAATTCTATTAGATTACTTGTTGATTATGCATATTTTAAATATTTACATAGATCTTCATTAAGTTATAATCAGAATTGCTATTATTTTAACAGATAAATGAATGAATTGGGTCATCATCAATAAGAGAAATATTGTAGATATTTGGTAACGTATTTATGTAACACTAGAGATTTACTTAGTGGAAAAACATTTGTTTTATTTTCCAAGAAAACACTTGTATAAATAAAATTACATTCTTATTTATACAACAGGGGAAATATTAATAAATCTTTGCCCTTTCTCACACCACAGATAAAATAGAATTAGTTGCACAAGTATGAAGCATCTAAAGAACAAATTAGTGCCTGGTAATCAGGTGCCCTTTCTGTGTCTGTCATTTATGAATAATCACACAAAACAAAATTTCCAGGGAATGCAGATATGTGAAAGGAAAAGGAAGAGTCAGAAAAATCACGTGGTCCCATGGAGGCTTCACTCTTTTTGCTTCGTCCACTCCATAAGGGGTATTGGTTCAGACTCAATGTGTTTTATTCTCCTTCCTGACTGGATTCTGGATATTGTTATGCCAATAAAGGTGTCTTCAGCTCTAGGTACTCAGTGAATGACTCAAAATGACATCAACCCTGTAAAACCCTATTTGGCAGAAGTGGCTGGAAATCCCAGTTCTATTTCCAAGCTACTTCTCTTTGGCCTGGCTTTATCTTAGAGAGTGAAATACCTAAATACTTGCTTTTTCATCCTCCCTAGTAGATAGAGAGGTTCTATGATAGAGTTATTGACAATGACTCATAATACACATTTTACTGAAAGTTTCTGTGAAAGCATTGAATTTCTAGAGAGAAAAGATAAATGTAGTGTGTGTCAGTATCCACTCCTGCTCTGATGGCTGGATCTACAGCATCAAGAGTTTGAGGGTCTCAGCGCTAAAACTGGCAGACTATAAAAATAGTAGTATTTTGACCTTTCACTCCTTCAGTGAATTACTGCACAACATTCAATTGCTACTGTCCTTCCAAACATTTTTTTAAGTGAGCACAATAAATTTAAGCCACTAGCATTTAAATATTCTGTTGCATGCTGCCAAAATGCATTTCAAACTTTTACTTAACAATTCTTCCTCTCAGAGTTATTAGTTTCCTAGGGCTGCTGCATAAAAGCACCCCAGAATAGGTGGCTTAGACAACATAAATTTATGGTTTCACAGTTCAGGAGGCTGAAAGTCCAAAATCAAGCTGTCAACAGCGCTGATTTCCTGTAAGGGCTGTGATAGACAATCTATCCTATTCTTTCTTAGCTTCAAGTAGCTTTAGGTGTTCCTTGGCTTATAGATAATGTTTTCCTTCTTTCTTCCACATATTCAAGTTTTCCTTTTTATGAGGAAACCAATCATATAGATTAGGGTTCATCCTAATGACTCCATCTTAAGTTTCCCGTCTGCAAACATCCTATTTTCCAATGACATCACATTCACAGGTTCTGGGATTTAGGACTTCAATATCCTTTGGTGGGACACATTTTAACCCATAACATCAGGACTCAACATTGTAAAATGTTTTATATTGCAAATTGATTTTAGATTATTAAGTGAATCAAATTTATGTGTATGTAGTCTTTCTCTTTCTGTATTAACATGTACCTCAGAGTTCAGCTTCTCTGGTGGTTGATGGTCTATACCAGTGGTGCACAAAGATCTTGCTTCTTGGACATTACTTTTATTTCACTTTAGAACTTCTTTCACATAATAGGCCCTTAAATGGCTATCTTCCCTTGGATTGACATTTAGGTTCTCTCGAAGCTGTCTTATATTTTAGGTCTCACTAATACTGAAGCAATAGTTTTTCCAGGTTGACCCTTTCTTTTTCTGGTATAATTACTTACATGTATGTCTATGAAAATAAAATTAAATGGCACGAAAAAAACAATAAGCATTCAGACATGGATCATTTTTCTCATCAATAAGTTTACAGTCATGTTAAAATAATTTGAACTGACACCAATTAATATTTAAATAAGCATGCCACATTATTCTATATGAAAGAAAGCAATGTTTTAATAGCAAAAGGTGATTCCCATATACACAAATAATATTCTATTTTGTTATATCATTAAAATATCTTTTATATTTAGTAAATATATGGCTCACAATTTATGTGTAATGTGAAGAAATAAAGAAAACAAAGCTTTTTAAAGAAAAGTTTAAGACTTTTTATATTTTTATGTGTGTAACTAATGGAATACCTCATACATTATATACATTCCATTGTTTAAGGTTATGAGGTATCACTCAATATGAATAAAAGACCCATAGTTTTCACATATCTCTAATTTGGGGGCTTTTAATCTTTGTTTTGATCCAATAACAAAGAACCTTTTTCTTTGGTTGGTTTTTGAGTGAATGAGATCAAATATCAACCTAGGTTCGTGTCATTAGTTACCCACTTTAACACTAGAATTAGTTAATTAATTAGTATCTAGAATAATAAATAACATTGTTTTTTTTATATACATCAACAACCTAATTTATATACTTTTTCAGATTTGTTAACTGAAAACTACAAAATACATATGTTGACTTATTGAAATAAATCCATACTTAACTAATTGGTTTAACTTAAAAAGAAGAAAAAAGAAAGAACTTAGCAAAGATATTTGCCCCAGAAATTTAAGGCTAGTTTAATATGAAATTAGCTGTATTAGCAGTCAGTTGGGAACTGACCAGAGCATGATAAATTTGAAGATGTTAAAAATGTACTTATCACTTGATGTTCATAATCCACTACTGTGGGGATTTTCAGAGAAAAGCATTAGCTCAGGTATAACTTCCAATAATTCTCATGAAAACTGCATTTCTCCTTTCTTTCAGTGGTTGCCTTAATATATAGCTGCTGATAATTTTAGGGAAGTTTGGGACAGGGGTACATTCTTGTAAGGTATTAAGGGATTCATTTTAAATGTATTTGTCCTCACTTTTATTCAGTTGACTCTAGAATTTTCAATTGATTTAACTGCAAAATTTGTTTAGAGCCAACGAATCTCCATTTGGTATGAGTCAAGTCTCAATTCAGATTTCTTCTTGCCAGACCTAGACTTCTGTTGCTGTGTAATATGCATTCAGTAGGGCTGTTGATATCTCATCATTTGTTTTCTTCCAAGGACCTGATGATATATTTATTATTGTCAGAGGTCACTATGGGTCAGATTGTTCCAATCAGCACTCTAGACCCTCTGCCCATTTTAGGAACCACTCTCACTTTGCTTCTGCCACAACCTGTTAAAAATCTGACCTCTTAAAGCCTAGGATACAATTATCCTCATTAAAATAAATGAGCCCATTTCAAAGGTAACAGCTCCAAGTCATATTCTTAGTTGAAAATAGAATAGCCATTATAATCTTCTCAATGTACTGGTTCTGTCTTGAAACAACCTTAATACAACCACATAGGCCATACCTGGGGAGGAGTGTCACATTATAATCTTTACTATAAGCCAGAGCACACCTCTGGCTCTGGGAAAGTAGGTCACTGAGTCTATACTTTGCTGCAGCAAGGAAAGAAGTGAGAGCTACAAGAGCTTCTGCTCAAACTCAACTTTTATTAAATGCTGGTTCATACAAGATAGAACATCAATTTTACATTAATATCTTCTATAATATCACACATAGTTAACACACAATGACCAATGGGGGATTAATGAACCCGAGTTTCAGTCTCAGTCCCAGGTCTGTGAGACACCCCAGTAGGTGGTGAGCTGTCAGTGTCTTGCAAGGAAGATCTCTGCTGACTGGATCCAAGGCTAAAAGCTGATGGATGGAAGGATGAACAGGTGATTGGAGTGCCTCAGGTGGGGTGGAGGTTCTGGAGCTGAGTCCATCAGAGCCTCTATTGGCACCTGGTCCAGAGTAGCGTGAAGCAGCATCTGGTGGTGGGAGATTTACTGTCTCAGTGATGGTCTGAAGTCTAACCCAATTATACCTAAAAATGTTGACACTCAAATGAGCTGGGAAGTTCTGGGCTTGGGCTCAGAGCCAAGGGTCCCCCAGGGGCCTATCAGTAGGTGTGTCCTCTCTGTAGACACATGTATGTGCAGATATCTTGGGTGTGCCATCCTGAAAGACATTTGGCAGGGCACTTGATGTGACTTAGGTAGCTTTCTTTTTGAACCAAAGTGTCATGGCTGACTGGCAGCCATCTTGGTTAACATGAGTGACAACATCTTGTTTTATATAATTCATCCTATCTTGACAAGACCAAGGTCATTTTATTGGTCCTGATCTCCAAAATTCCTCACCTCCTCATGGAGAGGAACAAAAACTGATATGGGTAGTCAACAAGTAAATACATAAGATATTCATGAAATTCTCATCTATTTAATATTGGATATTATTTTATTACATTGTTAAAATACTTTTCTCACTTACTTTCAAGGGGTTTTGTAAGCAAGTAAAATTTATAGTTATTTCAGTGTTCACTGTAATAAAGCCAGTGAGAAGTTTTGGGACATTTTAAAAATGTTCAGACAATTGTTCAATGTTAGGAGTCAAGGATCTGTGGTCAGCCAATTCCTAGAACACTTGGGGGTGAAGGGTCAGGGTAGGGAAGGGAGCTTTAATAGATAGACTGTCAGGATGATCCTTATGGAGGGCAGGTCCCATGGTAGGTAGTTTCACATTTGCTCATGCTCAGCTTTTAGCAGTTTGTTTCAAGTTCTTTTGACTTCTCATCTATTAGCTTGGCTCCAGGCAGTGGGTCCTACCTGCGGTCTTCCAGAGTGAAGCGAGATATTGCACTGGCTTTTCCTTGCAAGGTCTTTTCTTAGATTTTGGGCAATTTGAAATGGGTTTTCTGGTGGGTTAATGAAAATAATGATTATTTAGATTATCTGATTTTTGTTGTTGTTGTCTATTTCTTATTAGAGTCACATACTTTACCTCTGATTTTTACATTTTAATTTCTCTAGAATCTATTGTGATGTTCATCGTTTGTCTCTGGAGAATGTCTAAGTAGGAATCCTGAGTTAAATCACTCACTCCATGGATCCAGAGTCTGCAGCCACGTCCTTGCTTTTCCTAGATCAGTGGTTGATAAAGAAGCTTCTAGTCTCCTAATCTTGTATAAACTGATGAAAAATGACAGCTGTGTCTGGATGGGTGCTGTTTGTTTGAAGGAAGCTCATATGGGGTTTATTTTCAAACAAAATGTAACATAAATGGATTGTTAAAAGTTTTAAGATTGTATTTACATTGAAAACAAATATCGTCTACATATTTATAGCTCATTAACCTTGGGTATGCTGGTATTCAGGGTGCTTAAGAGGGCTTTGAGCTGACATTGCATTGTTAACTACACAGCTGCACTTAGCTTATATTTATTTGCCAATGGATTATTGCTTCTGCACCTTTAAGTAATACTTAGATTTCCATGGTTTCGACTATTGCAAAAGTCCTTTAATTAAGATGTATTTTCCTGTTGCCACTTATATTAAATGGAGAAAAATGGTCCAAAGATATCTAACACTTCCCTTCTCTGTTTGATTCAAATTGTGGTACGACTCTTGATACTTTGTCTGGAGAACACTTTTGTTTCCACTTTTCCCAATGTGGCCTCATTTCCTCCATTAACTTTTTTACCTCAGTGCTGTTGCCACATCCACTTCAAAAGAGAATTCCCCAGAGGAGCTGGGAGTCTGCCTGCCTCTCTGAAAGACAATGCCTTGTTTAGAAATCTGGTCAGATGCTTCAGTACAGCGCAAGTGATTGAAAACTTGCCATCTACCCATACAGTCTGAATTAAGCTCTGTGAGCTTAAGCGAGGTCTTCTTGTCACAAATCAGGCCAATCACACCACCTAATACATTTCTGGAATTAGTACTTAGGCTCCTTTCCTTTGATTTCTCCTGGGAAGTAGTAGCCAAAATTGTATTAGGGTAAATCCACTGAGCAAAAGTGTTCCTGTTACACAGAGGCTACAATTTTACATTTCTAGACTAAAAATTGATTAATAGGCAACAGAGAAAATCAAAAGTATGCCAAAATCTCATCGGCTTAATATGTATATTAAAACAGGAGGAAGTTTTCTGCCACCATATTCTGGCAATACTACTACCAAATAATTGATTAGTAGGGATTTTGTTTACAATAAAAGACATTTAAGGTGATACAAAATATACTTTATTTCCTGATAAAGTTGTTAACTAAATCTAAACAGTTTTGGAGTACCGAATATTTGAGTATATGCTACAGAGAGTTTCCATATATTACTAACTCCTCATAAGTTCTGCTGTTATTTATACCTTGCATTGCTGTAGTGTATTTGTTACAATTAATGAACCAAAACTGATATATTATTACTGTATTAACTTAAGTTATAAATTATAATAAACTCCACTTTTTGTGTTATATAGCTATTAATTTTGACAAAATCTTATCATTACTTTTTTCTCCTTATGCGAGTTTTGGTAGTTTGGGTCTTTTAAGAAATTGTTCATTTCAGGTAAGTCATCAAATTTGTAACTTATAAGTTTTTCATAATATTCCTTTACTATCCCTTTAATGTCTTTTCGTTTCTGGAATTAATAATTTGTGTTTTTGTTTATTTCTTATTTTAGCTAAGATTTATAAGTGGCATTGATATTTAAAAGAACTAGATTTTGGTTTTATTAATTTTTCACAATTGTTTATCTGTTTTCAATTATATTGATTTATGGTTTTATTTTTTACATTTACTTCTACTTGCTTTACTTTTATATTACTCTTAATTCTTTCATTTTGTAATTTCCTAAGGTAAAAACATGTATTACTGATGTTACTTCTTCTTTTGGTGGCTCTGAGTCCTGGAGCTGAGCCCTTTGGAAATGTTTCTTTGCCTTTTTTCTCCCATATGTTGGAGCAAAATCTGAAACAGGCTGGAGTTGTTTTATTGTCCCTTCCTTTGGTTTGATGAGTCTCTGTTCACATTCCAGGGCAGATCTTTGTTATAAAGAACACTTTGGGCATATTTCAAAGTGTTTGCTTTTCCACTCCTTGCCCTAAAGGCAAGAGGATTTTTCTGTAATCTTTAATGTCAAAAATCAGTAGAAATCCTGTACGTAAAGCCCATGATCATACGGGGGCCTCCAAGGTCATGAACCTCAGGAATTTTTAACTCTCAAATTAATCCACTCTGAGCCTCCACAAACTCATCAAAAGTGCCTTTTAAGTGTTTCTCCTATTACCTTAGCAGTTTCTGTTTCCAATAAGCTGATTTTAGCTGTGATTCTTGGTATTTACTAGTCTCTCCAAAACACATGTGGCAGCTTGCCCTGTTACCACAGTTTTCTGATAGAGTTCTTAAAAAGGTTTTTTTTAGTATATTCATCTTTTTACTTTTTGTGAAGATGGAGGTGATGACTTATATATATTTTTTTACATCAGAGTTGAAAAAAAAAAAACCTATGAATATAACTATAGTTTCCCCACATCCAAGACAACTTATTCTTAAAATTATGTCTCTTTCTAATTTTGAAATTAGGCTCTATTATTTCAAATTTTAAAAAAACGTTGTATTAGCTTCGACAGCTACTGAAATAAATGACCACATTGTAGTGGCGCATCTATCATTCTGAAGTCAAAAGTCCAAAATTATTCTCATTAGGCTAAAGTCAAGGTGTTGGCATGATTAGTTCCTTCTGGAGTCCTGAAGGGAGACTCATGTCTTTGTCTTTTTTTGTTTTTAGGGGTCACTGGCATAGGAAACCACTAGAAATTCCTTACTGACATCATCCTAGTTGCTGTGAGCCTTCTGTACCAGTTAACAACACTATAGTGAGTGTTATGAGCAATAAAATCTGATACAATTTCTTTATTCTTTCTGAATTTGAATCTTTTATTTCTATGTGAAATATGTTTTTATATAAATTGTGCCCAATTTTATATTGGCAAATATTATCCTTTTAATTATTTATAAATGGATTTAGGTACTAATTATATCCATACGTTTTTTCACATATTGTACTTATTTTCTTCAAATTGTCATTTGTCTCTTGTTTATATTTTTATAATATATTTGTCATTAATTTTATTTCGATCAAGCCCATTAACATTATCTTTTTGCATTCTACATGGGAACATTGAAATATTTTTTCCACTAAATGTATGCTAACATTCACTTGTATTTTCCTTTTTGTAAGATTTTACATCTTTTATAAATCTTATACAAGTATTAAAATCAAATGCAGTATTTTTGTGCTTGATATAAGTAAAAAGTTTTATTTTTTTCCACATATTTTAATGTTTTCTTAACATATTTAATGAATAACATGTCATTTTTCTGGTACATATTAAACTCAAGTATATATTCAAGAATGTATATATACATTCCTTTCTTACTGTAGTGAAAACAGTCTTAATCTAGCCTATTTTCGGTTTTTATGTATGTGTCAGTTAATTTTTTATCATATTTGGATGCTCATAAATTTTATATGTTTTTAAAGTTCAAGATTTTCATCACAATAGTTGTAGGAACTATTCATTTATATTAATAGTACCTGGGTTTTAATTTGACTTTTGAAATAGACTCATGTCCCTTATATGAATTATTTATTCCAAGTTTTTCTTATTTTAAATAGTAATTTTTTTATTTGTATTATGTAAGTATATACTAATATATCTGTATATTTTTCTAAATAGAAGGCTGTTGTTTTTGTATGTAAATAACCATTAGCTGTGTTAGTAAGGTAACAACTGTTCTCTAGGTAATCAGAAAAACTAAAGTAAAAGGATGCCTTTCAGAAATACAGGCAGTTCCATTTTCTAAGAATGAAGTGTAAGAGGAACAACAGTTAATGCAAAAGAAATTGGAGTTACCGTAAAAGGATATATATGCTAATCAAAATAATTTCTCTAATATCAGGTATTTATTTTTATTGAAATACATTTGATAGTAACACTGTGTAAATATAATGTACAAAACATATTTTTAAAACATTTGTATATTGTAATAAGATTGCTATTGTAGTGATATTAGCACCTTTATCACTTTACATAATTATCATTTATTTTTAGTGGTGGGAATAATTAAGTTCCAGGTTTTTTTTTAAACAAGGTTTATGATTATAATACAATAAAGGTGTCTGCCTTCATTGTACTGGACACTGTATCTCCCCATATACATACTATGACTTCTCTATTCTTTAGTCAGTGAATGCTTAAATTGTTTCCATATCTTGGCTATTGTGAATAATGCTGCAATGAACATGAGAATGAAAATATATCTTCAAAGTACTGATTTTATTTCCTTTGGTTATATACCCAAAGGAAGGATTGATGGATCATATTGTAGTTCTATTTTTCAGTTTTTGAGGCACCACCATACTGTTTCCTTTAATGGCAGCACCAAATTACATTCTCAAAAGTAGTGTACAATCATTTTCTTTTATTCCCATCCTTGCCAATACTTGTTATTTCTTGTCTTTTTTTATAATAGACATGCTAACAGATGTGAGGTTCTGTCTCATTGTGGTTTTAATTTTTATTTCCCTGATGATTAGAGATGTTTAACACATTTTCATGTACCTGTTGGTCATTTAAATAGGCACATATCACTCTCTGTTGGAAATAATATTTTGGAACTTGTAGAAAAAATGTGCCACTTACATATTTAGACAAGCTTAAGGATAAGAAAGTCTAAATATAATGAGCAATAATATACAATATTAAAAAAAATAGAAGAGTTAATGCATCCCATTTGGGTTGGAGATGGGAAAGAGAGAAGAAACTGAAAAATAAACAGAAAAGTAACCATTATTTTTTAATAATAAGCACAATTTTTAATCAAGGAAAAGAGTCAGAAATGCAAGGCAGTCAAAGGGATAAAAATAACAGAAAGTGATTAGAAGAGTTAGGGGCTATAATTTCCCAGAGAATTTTGAGATTTAGGAGACGCTTGGTGACTTAGTCAAGAGAATCCAGTGAGAATGTGGACTGGAAGCCACATGGCAATGGAAACATAAGTGAGGAGTAATGAAGGTATAAAACCAAAATTTCTATGTTGTATTTAGAAGTGTTTTCATAAAGAGAAGGAAACAGCTTTAGCTCTATAGAACATGGAGAAGAATCTTTAGGAATCTTACAGTGATCTGATTGTGTTTATATTTGACTATGTTAAAGGATAAAGTGTTAAACCAGGATGAAAAAGAGTGCCTGTACAAATGGTAAGGGAAGAAATGTGGAACACAAGTGGAAGACTTGGCCTTGGGTAAAAGTGGCCAACTTCCCTTGAGATTATACAAATTCAAGAGACTGGTTAACCTTTTCTTTGAGAAGAACAGTAAAATTATTCATCTTGGATGATTGTCTTCACTACCACTACCAAATACTGAGGTATATCTCAACTATAAAAGTGATTTTGGAGGATTGTCAAATGTTCAGATAAATAGTATTAAAAATGAAGAGGGAGATACAGGTAATTTTCAACACAACACATTTCTTGACCAAAGCTAGTAAGATAGAAAGCTGGCTCTCCTCCTCTTGTTAAATATTAGTTCAATATACATTTAATGTGACAAGGAAGGAGAAAAAAAATGGTTATCTTAGATTTAATCAAAGAAAAACCAAGTTAACTAGCACCTTATATGCCACCTATAAATTGTCCCGAGTGACTTACACTTTAATCTTGCTAGACATGTGATTTTTAAAATTTGAAATTTAATTTTCAAAAATACTTTCATATTTAATAAGAAAGGGATATTTCATAAGCTTTAATTAGGTATTTATGATTATTATACTTTTAAATTGTATTCTTTGTGAATTAAGTATATTTTAAGCCATCAAATTATTTCCCATCTTGCATAGAGAAAAAAATCAGATGATTTAATGGCAAAAAGCTGCTACATTATCTTATCCTTTCCTGGCTCTTATGATATTGAACTCAGATCCCAGCACTCTTTCCCAGTGGTGTGCTGGGCACACTGGAACAAGAACATGAGAACTTGATGTGTGTATCTCATCCTAGCTCCTTATTTTCTAACATCATGGTGATAACTTAAAATTAATCATAGTGGACAATAAAAACTAATGCTTTTTTTTTTTTTTTTTGAGCGTCAGCTTATTAGCACACTCGTCGTCGGCAGCCGTCCGTCTGGAGAGACGATGGTGTAGCTTCTTAAGAGTCTATCTGCACCGCCGAGAATGGTTGTGCAGTCCGACTCGGGAGTGACACGGTATCTGTCTCCTCCCGTGTTGAATCGACATCTTGCGATGACGCTGAAGTGTCCTCTCCAGTGAAGCTGAAGCTACAGAGCCTGGGCAGGGTGATATGGAGGGTCTGCTGTTGCCCATGCAGCAGACCCCCCCTCTCTTCGCAGCTGAAGGGCCCAAGGGAAAGACGGAGTCAATACAGCTTGGCTTCAGGTGCGCCGCAGGAGTTGCCGGTGTTGACTACAACGTCGAACCGCCTTAGGGACTCCGGCTCCGGATTTTCTGTCGGGGTTTACTCCCTTAGCCTTTCCCCTGAAGAGGTATGCCGCAAGGCAGCGGAGGTTTTTTGGAGTCAGAGTTTTCCTTCTCTGATGTGCCCTGACTGGAAGATCGAACCAGCGACACTTAGCTCGCAGGCCGACGCTCAATCCACTGAGCCAAACCAGCCAGGGATTAGCACACTATTGCCTTACTTTCTGGAGTTTTAGTGGTTCTTACTGTTATAGGCAACTTTCATATGAGGACTTTTGCATTTACTGTAATTTTCCTTGTCTGCTCTTTCTTGAAATTTCACAAGCCTCCTCTTTAAACCTTTAGGTCTTATCCACAGGTCACCATCTCAGTCAAACCTTCCCTATTTATAATTTTAATGCTCTTGTGCCCTCCCCCACCATCAAACATACACACAACACACAATTCATCACCCACTCTCCTACATCTTTTATTATCTCTGTAGCATTCATGACCATCTAATATACTGAATTCTTTGTTAATTTTGTGTATTGCTTGCTCTAATCCACCTAATATGTATTTACACTGTTTTGAAGACAGTTCATAGAAAGGCACCTCTAAGTAATTGCTTGTTGAATGAACAATACTGTTGATACATTTAAGTGTATTCAACAAGCTTTTTGATCATTTATTTTGTTTTTGTTTAATGTTTATTAAAAATACCAAGATGTTATTGTATTTTCTCTAGTTTTTAAAAAAAATTTATTGTCATTTTTCAATAAAATCAGAGATATTAAAATCATGAAATAGTTTATATATCATGCAATAGATTAGAATAGGCCAAAGGCTGTACTTATTCATTTAAATTACTATGTAATAAACTATATTTAAGTCAGATAAATGTAGAAAATTGCATTTAATATTTTATAAAATACATTTCCTATTATCTTACTGGTCAGTAGTGAGGCTGTATGCAGTTCTATCCAAGCATGTGGAACGGGGCCAGCGAGCTGAGTCTGTGTGCTCACTGGTGCACTTCCGTGGAAGGTGTCTGACGTTAGCGATCAGTTTTATTATCTTGCAAATTCTAAACACATAAATTTGGAGCAGGTGGTTATTGTCAGGAATCCATATAAAATAATTTCCTTGGAGAACTATATCAATTGTGGCACACAGCATATTTCAAATATGCTTCTTTACTCGCATCCATTTTCCTGAATTATATTACACTTTTTCTTTCCATGACCATGAATTAGGAACCAAAATTTACTTGAAAGCAATCTTCTGCTTGCTTCAGTAATAATGACTTGAATCAGTGCCATTCAGTGTTTGAATACTTTTTTGAAATTGCAGTCTAAGGGGAGAAAAGTCTGTGAATAACTGGATTGTATTCCAAAATTTGGTACTGTTAACATAAATAAATAAATATCAAGAACAAGGATGACAGTCTGAAAGCAGTTAATATGCACAGGCACTCTGAGCAAAGGAAAGGAACACAGCAGTATGGAGAAAAAAAACCAGTCTGATTCCATATTAAGCTCACTCTCTAAAGAGTCAATTGGATCTCATTTTAATTTATACTTTATGGAAGTTACTCACAAGTAAAAATGAACTTAACTACTTTAGCATGTGAACTTTATCTTGAAATGTTCTATTAAAAATGCTTAATTTTAAAAACTTATCTTCAGTCTCTCAGCTTTAGGCCCTCATTTGTCCAGTCTGTGCCACACAAAATTGTTACAGTGATTGTAAACACACACATGCAAACACAAACACACCCTTAGTTTTATAGATTTTGACCACCCCCATTGTTTCCTCAGTCTTTTAGCAATGGGACTCCTGACATTTACAAATTTGTTTCAGACTACTTTCACAAACACACTTCTTTTCTCTCTCACTTTTTTTCACTCTTTCTTTTGGCCACACTAACAGCCAACTGGCTCCTACCATTTTGCAAACATTTTGTGCTTTTCTTTTACAACTCACAGTTCTGCAAATACTTCTTCTTGGAGTCTCAGTTCCCTTTTCTCCATCCTTCAAACTATACATTAAAAAAAAAAAAATCAAATCAGATGTCTTCTGGAAAGTTTTTTTATTATTCTGACCCTCCTGTAAGTTAAACCACCACGTTGTTATTTCCATGGAACTTTGCCATATGGACGAATAAAAGGAGCTTCATGGAAAGGAACCTCACAAGATGATCAGATCATAATTTCCTACCTGAAAAGGTCATGGGTAGGTAGTGATGCCCCAGGCCTATAACTTTTCTATGTAAAGGTTTTTAAGTCAGTCCTGTCCATTGTTCTTGTGCTTCTAGGTTCAGGCACCTTTGAAATGCCAGAAGCAATTCCCCTCCAAAGGGTTTTAACTCTTAAGAAAGCAGTCTAATCTTGTTAACTATGTTGTACTACAATCCCCCATCTTGCTTTCTTCAATATTCCTTACAATTCCTTTATTTAGTATTCAGGTTTATGCATTTACCCTGGGTCTCTGAAATTGATTTTTGTTGTCGAATCGATTGTATACTTTTGTTTTTATAAAGTCACTGAGGTATTTTCAGTGTTATTTTTGAGTTATTAGATTACCTATTTGGAAAAGGCACCATTTAATCTTGTTATTGAGATTTTATTTTCTAACATTTATTTTTCTAAGTAATTTTTTCAAAAGCTGCCATATGTACAAATTTGGGATTTGATTTTCTTATATTTTCTTTAATTCTATATTGTCAGTCTTTTTCTCTAAAGTCCAGATATCAGTATCTTCTGTTCTAGTCAACTAAACTTCTGCTCAATAAGATTTTTCAACTTCATCTCTGTATTTTAACTCAAATCACTGTATTTCTTTCCATGAAAACCATGTCATATAGTTTACTGTTTTTTTTCTATCCCCTAATTGTACCAGTGTTTTAAGTGATTTATACATCCCTACGACACATTGCACCCTGTGTTGTCTATCCTTTTAACAAATATATTTTCCATTCTTCAACCATCAGATCCCAGGGCCACATCCTTGGACTTTAATATTAGATAATACAATACAAAGGAATCACTTTCTTGTAGAACAACAATTGAGAAATATTGGCAACTTTCCTCTTTCAATTTAATGCCCTCAGTACACAGGTTATGGAACAAATCAAGGCATTCTATTCATTAATGTTTTTCCCATTGTTTTTCATATCTTGTCTTTTCCTCCTTGCTTATGTGATCAGATTCTGGCATCAAATATTTAAGTGTTCTTTAAACAATATTAGTATTGCAATTCTCTGGTATATTTTAGCTAAGTAAAGCTAGCAACTGCATTATTTACCAATTTTAAGGAAAAATTGCAAGTGAATAGGTCATGGTCACTCTGATTTGTAACATCAACAAGACCTCCCATACCACCCACCAAACTTACTCAATTTCCCTGTTCTATACTCATTCCCATTTTCAGAAACAAATATTTCAATATTTGTCTTTCCTTTCTCTCCTCTGTTCTAAGTAATTTACTTTATATTCCATAGTCTAGCAATATAAAAACCATAAGTGTTTTCTTGAACTTTCTATTATTAACATAAGCATCCACAGCTTCACCATCTTGTCTAATTATAAAGTTGTTCCTTCTACAATGTAAATAAGTATTTTTCCTCTACTCTGAATTTAAAATGTATGTGTTTTTTACAGATACATCTCATAACATTATATATCAACTTGATACAGAGAGAGCTGATCAGATCACTAGGGAAGAGTAGGGAGAGGCCATAGGAAGAGGTTGCCCCAGGCAATGGTAAACAGTCTAGGATGGAATTGGCAGAGAAGCTGAACACCTCTTCAGTACATGGAATTAAAGGCCAGAAGGTTTCAAGTAAAAGGATGGCAGAGATGGGCTCTTGGGCTCTCTTCTGGAGATTGCATGGATGATCATCCTGCAGCTGCTTGAAGACATATTTTGGATGGTAGAAGGAACTTGAGAGCAGCCTAGAATCAGGCTGGCCTGGCAGAGTGTGGCAGGGTTATTCTTTTTGGAGTATCTTAGAGGGGATGGGCTCTGAGTCAGAAGACTGCCATTCTTCTAAAATTGTATCTTATGTTATTTCAGTTTGTGAACTAACCCTATAAAAATAAGATAATTAAAAACCAACATGGGGAATGATAGGAGAACTCGGGTTTTAGAGTTCAGCCTTAATTGATAGGTCTAAGTAATTAAAGCAGTAGCTAAAGAGTTAAAGATTTTAGCCTTAATTGGTAGGCTTAAGTGACTAAGACATGTAGAAAGTTGTTACTCCACAATTGTGTACCTTTTGAAGACTTTTTCGTTATCACCAAACTTTTCCTCTGGAATTTTGCCTAGAGGGTGGTGGCAGTCAGTGGGACCCCACTTGCTGTTCAATAGCAAACCTATACCAATGTTTTCAGACTTCTCATTTCTATTGGCTTGTTTTCACCACCCTTTAAATACTCAGTTCTCTCCCACAGAGGACAATCATCTTTGATCTTCTACTGCCAGCTATCAACTTTCTCTCCCCATTCACTGAGTTTCCTTTGATATTATTCAAGTGGAACTCTTTTCATTTTATTATATGTTTAATTCTTTTCACCTAGGATACAGTAATGCAATTGATTTTTGTATATTAGTTTGTATCTGTTGACTTCACTTAATTCATTTGTTACATCTGCTTAGTTATATGGTGGATTTCTTACTATGTATTCCTGTGCATACAGTAGTGATGTCTATAAGAAGAGATGCTTTCTTCCTTTCTTTTCAGATTGTATGCCTTTTAATAATTTTTTCCTTTCCTTCTTAAAATAGCTAGGTTCTCCAGTATAAGGTGACACAGATATGGTGAGAATGGGCACCCTTGCCTTGTTTCTTAATTATGGAGGGCACGATTATTGCACAGCTGGACTGGAATGGGGCGAGGTTGTAAGCTTTTCTCTGGGAATGGCTTGATGTATTTTTTGGCTATTGACCAAGTTGAAGACTATGGCATTTATGAGATGTTAAAATTTGAATTTCTTCCTTTTATCACCAGGGGATTGCAAGGGAACATAGAGAACATATATGAAGCCATATGTATGTCAAAATGCTTAACAGGGAACCACTGGAAATAATATTAGTGATTATCAATTTCACAAATTTTATTGTGTATTTCTGGAAGTTTTAGTGGATAAAATTAAGCAATAAAGAACAATTATAACCACTGCAAATATAAGAATAACATAACCTTTAAACCTTTAAACTATTTGAAAATGAGAGGTTCATATAAGAGGAAAACAAATGAAGATTAATCACTTCACAGTGATAATTTGTTCAAGTCTTCTTCCTTTTTTACCCCAGGGCAATTAGCATATAATGCAATCCCCATTAATCCAGTCAAACTAGTTTGGTCCAGTTGTTCATTCTCTTGTTTAAATAGTACTATCGTCGTAGTCGGCAGCCGTCCGTCTCGAGGGACGATGGTGTAGCTTCTTAAGAGTCTATCGGCACCGCCGAGAATGGTTGTGCAGTCCGACTCGGGAGTGACACGGTATCTGTATCCTCCCGTGTTAAATCGACATCTTGCGATGATGCTGGAGTGTCCTCTCCAGTGAAGCTGAAGCTACAGAGCCTGGGCAGGGTGATATGGAGGGTCTGCTGTTGCCCATGCAGCAGATCCCCCCTCTCTTCGCAGCTGAAGGGTCCAAGGGAAAGACGGAGTCAATACAGCTTGGCTTCAGGTGCGCCGCATGAGTTGCCGGTGTTGACTACAACGTCAAACCGCCTTAGGGACTCCGGCTCCGGATTTTCTGTCGGGGTTTACTCCCTTAGCCTTTCCCCTGAAGAGGTATGCCGCAAGGCAGCAGATGTTTTTTGGAATCAGAGTTTTCCTTCTCTGATGTGCCCTGACTGGAAGATCGAACCAGCGACACTTAGCTCGCAGGCCGACGCTCAATCCACTGAGCCAAACCAGCCAGGGTCAAATAGTACTATAGATAACTTTATATGTATTATTTAATTGTATATTCGCTATACACACACACACTAAATATATAATCTTAGTTTTACATTCCACATTACTTATCAGTTTCTTGGATGGCTTGTTTTATACAATTTATTTTTTATATTGTGTATTTTCAACCTCCAAATTTTGAAATTTCCCTGAGCTCAAACATGGACTCGGTTCTTTCTCTATAATATCTCTAGATGATCTTATGTACTCTTATGGCTTAAAATGCTATCTAAAAGTAAGTACTTTTGAAATTTATATCTCACAGTTGAAGCCTTTACCCTGGAAGCTTTTAGGATTTCTTTACTATTACTGTTTCAAATTTCACCAAAATGTTTTTTTGGTATGAGTCTCTTATTTTTTTACCACTCAGTAACACAAGACCTTTAGTGCATATGAAAATGCCTTTCTCCAGATTTTTTTTATAAATATAAAATTTTGAAATGAAATTCCTCTTTTCCATTAACTTTTCTGTAAATTTAAAAGTGCAATTGTAATACAAATATGGTAAAATATATATTTTTTTAAATTTTACTTTTTTTTCTTAATTTTTATACAAGATTCTATTCTGTTTTTAAGGTATATATTTTCTTGGATCTGATGAAACTAGTTAGAATAACTGTGTGCATGTGTGTGGCCTCATAACAGCTGACATTTTGTGTGGGAGGCTCTGTTGTATTTTATAAATAACTGCTATAGATTTCATCTAAAGTTCATCCAAGATTGCTTTATCTTTTTTCCAAATAAGTTATTTATTGATATTAGAGTAAGAGAGGGAGAGAGAGACAGAGATAGAGAGAGACAGACAGAGACAGACAGAGAGAGACAGAGAGATCATTTTGTTGTTCCACTTATTTATGCACTCCTTCGTTGATTCTTGTACGTGCCCTGATCAGGGACTGAATCACAACCTTGGTGAATCAAGATGATGTCCTAACCAACAAAGCTACCCAGTCAGGGCCCAAAGAGGATACTTCAATAAATCAGAGTGATGAATGAGATTTAAAATCAGAGAGCAAAGTGAATTACGTGGGTAAGTTCTCCATAGCATATAAAGTCCTAAAACAGGCAACGGAACTGGACATTCTCACAACTACAGTAGGCATAGTGGGGTTTTCCTCTGGCTTTGGAAAACATTCCTATAATACCTTCCTAGATAGAACTGTCTTTCTTTTATTTCAGTTTCATCTGGTCTCATGAGAGGTTTTAGATTTTCCTCACTTTCTGCTATGATTGTTTCCCAGGTCCCAATACCTCATTATGATCTTTAGTGACAATGGATAACAGATTTGTGATTGCTTAGTGTCTGTCTAGAAATACTGGGACTTCTCTTCATTAGTATCAATGATTATATATAAAACTAGTGTTGTGGTTACTCCCAGAAATGAATGTACATAATAAAGTCTTGAAAACAAGAATGATGTATCCAATATCCCTTTGTTGTATATGTCCTACAGGCAGTGTTATTTATGTGTCTTGTGTTTGAATTATATAATGTTGGTGAAAAATTTGCTTTCTGTAGGCAGTAAGTTACCAGAAAAAGTAGAAACTAATTCAAACAAAAACTACTTTATGAATTACTTAAATATTTTTACTTGACAGCATTCTCAACAGAGGTCAAAACAGTTCTCGTAGCCTCAAATTTGCTAATCAGAAAGACACTTTAAAAAACACATTAAAATTTTTTGGTTTTATATCACAATATTTACTTGTTGGCATGAATACAAGATATCATTTATCAAAGGAATATGCTTTTGAAAAAAACAAACCTCCAATATATGAACAATAAACTTCTATAAAACAAGCACCAGGAGAAAATATAATGTTGAAACAATTATTTTGCTTTGTGCCAAATAGAAAAATCAAACAATTTTCATGCATGTGGCATCCAATAAAAGATAGAAAAATGTCCAAATTCTATCATTTCCTACATGTACATGTAAATAACATCTGTGGGTTCCATTCTGCAACAGCCAAAAAAATTGACAATGATTATCAGTTAATTGTGTCTTTGCTCAGGAAAGAATTCATGTGTCAGTAGCAGGCTGAATGTCTTAGGAGACAATAAAGTGTTTAGATCTGTGTATCTCAGAACCATCATTGATTAAATATCAATGCATTTAAAAATAAATATCAATATAAACCATCTTATTTATACTACTACATATTACCAGTAATAACACTGAACTTATACTTCACATAGAATATTATATGATTACTGAAAAACTTTCCAAAGGTATTAAGACATGATTTTCTTTAGGGCAACAAAAGAAAAGTAGGAAAAAATATGTAGAATCATTAGACTCATGAATAACTGTGAAAAATAGAGGCTTAGACTTAGATAATACTCATGTTCTAATCTTTATCCCTTTGACTATTTTTTTCTCATCACTGGTGCTCTATTTCTGTAATATTACTGATTGACAGAGATGACATCACAGATCTCTTCCTCTTTAATATTCTATGATTTTCTGATTTTATAGCAATGGTATGTATGATTAATATAACCAGGAGTAGTAACTAACAATTATACTTTGGGTTATGGTATTTGTCATACATTATCAGATCTCAACAAGAACTTTCCTATGTTAAAATTATAGCTTTTAATGTTTGGACATTATATAACTATGTCCACCTACTTGAAGGTACTAAGTTCAGAAGGGTGGTAGAGACACATGGCCCGTTTAGTACTCCAGAAGTCAAAAACAAGCCTCACACTTTTAGCAATACCCAAAATAATAATATGGCAGGTCAAGAACCTTCAGGTTTGAATATAAAGGCATTTTAACATCCATCAATCTTAAGTGGGGCCATCTCTACATCTTCGCATAGGTAAGGCTCAGATTTGGAACATAAAAATTCTTAATTAAAAAAATATTGCTTTTAACACTAATCAACAAATACAGTATTATATGCAGTAATGAGGAAGAATTGATTAATGATATGTGTAAGTTCCAAGTAAGGGCAATGCTTTACTCTAGGCCTCACTGTAATTCCCTACTGCTAATTTCAATATTCATTTTTAATTTCAAAAAAAGCCTCACAGAGGTAGATCTCTCAGAGTTTTAAAGAATAAATAAAATAGCTTTGGGACATATGAATACAGGATTAACATTACTTCATGTATTTTATGGTCCATATTGCCTTATGTGAAGTTACTATATTCTTTGTTGGCTATAGCCTCTGGTAAGCCATCTGTCATTGTTAGATTGTATGACTTTCAATGTAGTAAAAATAAATACTAATGTTTGTTTCACCTAGGTACTTATTTTTATTTGTTACTGAAATATATTTTATGTATAACATTGTGTAAATTAAATGTGTACAACATCTCTATTTGATACATTTACATATTGTAATATGATTGCCATATCACCTCTATCATATCACATCATTGTCATCTCCTTTTTTTGTGGTGGGTGTAGTTACTACGTAATTTCTTAGCAAGTTTGAGGATTATACTATAGTACTGTTGTCTATATTCTTAAAATTTTTATGGAACCACAAAAGATCCTAAATAGCCAAAGTCATCTAGAAGAAGAACAAAGTTGGAGACACGATACTTTCTGATATGAAGTTATACTACAAAGCTACAGCAATTAAAACAGAATTGTACTGCCATAAAAAAATAGACACCGAGACCAATGGAGCAGAATAGAGAGATGAGAATTAACCCCCTAAGTATATGATAAACTAATATTTAACAAGGGAGCCAAGATCACCCAATCGGTAAAGGATAATCTCTTCAACCAAGGGTAGTGTCTTCAACAAACCATGTATGAAAATTGTATAAACATATGCAAAAAAATTAAATTGGACCACTATTTTATACCACTCACAAATATTAATTTTCAATAGAACGAGACTTAAAATACGACCTGATACCGCCCTGACTTGTTAGCTCACTTGGTTAGAACATTGTCTCGGTATGCCAAGGTAGTGGGTTTGATCTCCAATCAGGGCACATACAAGAATCAACCAATGAATGCATAAATAAGTGGAACAACAAACTGATGTTTCTCCTCTCTGTGTCCCTTCCTCTCTCTCTCTCTCTCAAATCTATAAATAAAAATAAAGAAAAAAGACCCGAAACCATAAAAATCCTAGAAGAAAATGGAAAAAATCACCTTGACACTGGGGTTGAAAATGGTTTTTTGGATATGGCACTAAAAGCATGAAGAACAAAAACAAAAGAACAAGTTGGGGGCACATCAAACTCACCCAGGTAGATATGAAAAAGAAATTTCTGGAAGTCCATTACTGACATCAAAATATTTTATTAGGTTTGTAGAATTATCAGCTATTATGGGGCCATTTTCAGGTAAAATACGCTCAACATTAATATCACTGCTAACTATTTTGTTTGCAATTCTGATTAGATCTGTCCATCAGTAGAACATCAAAAAGACTATATTCATAGACACATAAAAGAGTGTTCAACATGCCTAATCATCAGAGAAATGCAAATTAAAACATCAATGGGAGATCACCTCACACCAGTCAGAATGGTTGCCATCAATAAATCAACAAACAACTGCTGGCAAGGAAGTGAAGAAAAGGGAACCCTTTTGCACTGTTGGTGGGAATGCATATTAGTGCAGCCACTGTGGAAAGCAGTATGGAGTTACCTCAAAAAATTAAAAATGGAATTGCCTTGTGATCCAGCAATTCTATTTCAGCAAATTTATCCAAAGAAAGCAAAAACACTAATTTGAAAGAATATTAGGACCCTTATGTTCAATGCAGCATTATTTAAATAGCCAACATTTTGGAAACAGCTGAAGTACCCATCAGTGGATGAGTGAATAAAAAAGCTGTGGTACATTTATACAGTGGAATACTATGCAGCAGTAGGAAAGAGAAAATTCTTATATTTTGCAGCAGCATAGATGGACCTGGAGAATTTTGTGCTAAATGAATTAGGCAAGTCAGTAAAGGACAAATACCAAATGATCTCACTTATAGGTGGAATCTAATAAAAACAATAAATTAATGAACAACATATAACAGAAGCTTAGATACATGAAACAGGCTGACAGCTGTCAGAAAGTAGGGACAGGGAACAGGATGAAAGATGGTGAAGGGATTAACCAAAGACCATTTATGTATGACCCAGGGATACAGACAACAATGTGGAGAGGTGATAAGGTATGGCAGTGTGGTGATGGGGAAAGGGAAAAAATATGGGAAAAACTGTAATGGAATAAATGATCCAATAAATTTTTAGAAATCTCATTATAAAAAAATAAAACAAGATAAAATGGAAAAAGAATTATGAATAAACATCTTGAAATATACTCATGGATGTCTCTGGTCAAAATTATTTCTCAAAAGATACGAACTAAAATTTCTATACTTGAGGAATTTGCTTCACAGTGCATCATGAAACTGAATGATGGTAAGCAGGTCGAAGATAGATGATGGAGCTTGCACTGGTAGAAAAATAAAATTAATTCTTATATAATTTATAGTATTTGTAGAGTGAAACATTGCATGATAAACTATTAAGTATTGAGATCAGAGACTTATGTAATTCAAATTAATATTCTATAATATAACTAGCCTTTCTTTAATAAGGATATTATAAACAAAGACTGAATATTTTCTTTAAGGTGTTTGGCTAAGACATTGTTTTTTAAAATTGTATTTGAAAATACCTTTGCATGGACCATCCACTTTCCAGTTTGCCATAGACAACACAATAATAACTCCTATTATTCAGGCCTTTTGATACCTTATATTATCTGCTTGATCTGAAAGCATTTGGTTTTATGACTTTATGACCACTAGGTAGGGATTTATATGAAAAAGTAAAAATATAGTACAACAGATTGGTTATAATGTTAGTATTATACCTTCCTGTATCTCCAATTTTTGCAATATGACTTTGCTCACCTATGATCACGTAGTAAAACCTATTTCTCATGAGTTTTAATATGGATTAAACTCGTGACATATTTCTTCTAATAGAACATAGCAATAGTGATATTATGTCATTTATGAGACTAGCCTTCATAATGAGGCAGGCAGAGCTTGTAGAGCAATGAGAGACAATTTGCAACACCCGTTCGTTTTCCTGGCTGTGGCTGCCACATATGTGACAGAGCTCAATGGCTGTCCGCTCAGATGCTCATCTAGAGCTGCGCGCAGACTGATGAGTGAGCCTGACTGAGACTGAAAAAGCTCTCCAGCTGACTCATAGACCAATGAACCCTAATGCATGCTTCATGTTTATGCCATAGAGTTTGGCTGTACTGATATCTGGCAGCAATAATAGTAAGAAAAATAATTTATATTCACACATACTTCAGCTTTAATTTTCTCATGGTCACATACTAATAGTCCACCAAGACATCAGTGTCCAGAAAAACTAAATCAACTAAATACACAGTTCAATAAAACTCCCAAAATATTTATGGTATCTGTATAACTGTGCTTATAGTTTATAATCTCTAAATCGTATTAAATGGTTTAAAATGGCAAGATTTTGAAAAAATCCTTGCTTGTTGTTGGTGGTAATTTTCTCAGACAGAACCATGCCACTCTTCTTCAAAATAAGACATTAAATACATAAAGCCTGTGGTGAATTTTCATTGCTGAGTTATCAAGGTTTTTTGGCATGCTGTGTGAGAGCCTTCCCAAAGTATTCCGAACAAGCCTTAGAGGTCTTACCTGCCATTAAGCCCTATGCATCCTGGTCACAGTACATAAATGCATGACTTCTGAATGCACTATATTCCTTTTTTTTTTTTTTTTTTCATGACTTTGTCATGCTACTGGTCACTTCCCTTTCCATTTTGGGCTACACTGGAAAATTTTCAAATACCAAGTGGTAAATATAACTCTATTTCTGTGTCCCTCATTTGTTTTTTAATCCATTTTCCAATCATGATGTCAACATTGTATTATCTTGATTAGAACAGATTAATCTTTCTTGAAGTCAGATAGTAGTATATGTTGACCAACTATATCAAATTCTTACTTTTTAAGATTGCTTTAAAATTTTATGTCTTTTGGGTTTCCATTTACATTTTAGGACCAATTTGACAATTTCTGAAAAAAGATCCTCTGTGTTTATTATTGGGATTGTGTTAATTCTGAAGATTATTTTGAGAAAATTATTTTTTACGCACAGAATCTTTCCAAAACATGAACATAGCGTATGTCTCCTTTGATTTAGGTTTCCTTTAATTTCCCTAAGGAATGTTTTGTAGTTTTCACTGCAGATAATTCACACACTTTTTAAAGTTCATTTATGTGTAACATTACTTGATGCTATTTTTAATGTATGCATAGCTTAAGCTGTGCCCTTCATACTGATTCTGGACTTGAACCAAATAGGCAGAAGAAAACATAATGCAAACAAAGATTTGCAAACACCCAACTCTTCTGGAATCCTGCTATTTTGTGAAGAAGACTGGGGTGTTGTGTTGAATCATTCACTCGGGAGTCTGCTATTTTGCTACCATGTTCCTCTAGATACCCTTGGCACATACAAGGACAGAACTCCCAATGACTTGACATCTCGGACTCTTCGAGAGAAAAATTCTCTCCAGTCTACATTCTGAGAAGGGAAAGATTCCAAAGTTTCCCCTTCTCTGCTCTATTGGAAGAAGATACCCTCAATTTTTCAAAACTTCCCACTATCATATGCGGGTTCACTTTTCGAGTGGCCGCAGCATCTTTGCTTTCATTCTCTTCTTGTTTATCAACTCCAATGTTCTGTGAAATAGCCATTTTCTCTTGTTCTTCACCTGTACCATGAAGAAATAATTTATGTATTTGTACAACTTTGAAATGTTTCTTTCTCTGGCCCAATTCTCTTTCTCTTATATTCTCTCTCTCTCTCTCTCTCTCTCTCTCTCTCTCTCTCTCTCTCTCTCTCTCTCTCTCTCTCTCTCTTTCTTTCAGTGAGTGGCTGAGATTATTTCTTTTCCACACTTTTCTTCATGATTCCACATCGGTGCAGTTAGGTGCCCCAAGGTCATCCATTCTGCCTGCAAACATCTTTACCCATTTTTGCCCACACACCTTATCATATTATGTCATTTTTGTTTATCTCACAGAATGACACGATTCCTTTTATACTTCTCTTGTACAAATTTTAGTTTTTCAATTTAAACCTCAAGCAACAGAGACAGAAGTCTTGTCAGGTACACTTTCTGAAATAAATACAAGATAAATAACTATGTGTTATATCTCTTTGCTCATTCATTCTAACTTTCTCGCACTAGAAAATGAACTCCACAGAGGCATCACAGGATCCACCATGTGTGGAATGGGGCTACCATAGAGCAGATGTTCAAAGCATATTATTGAATAAATAAATGAATGAAAGATGCTATAAAACAAAACACATGGGATACTTACTAGTGATGTATAAGATATGAGTAATATATTTAATGTTGGTTTTTAACTTTTTATTTTTTGACAATTGTTACTGAATCAAAGGATTTTTCTTGAAAAATATTTGAGAGTAACAGGTACAATACTAAGAGAAAAACTATATAGTTGTGTACATATATTTTTATAATACATGAATACATACAATTATAATACTCTGAAATAAAATATTATTTGGGCACATATAAATATAGGTTGGGAGTAAAATAAACTAGAATTGAAATATTTGGACTATATTTAAGACTATTTTCTGGGAAAGATGACTGTATTCTAGGAAGTTTTTGTCACTTACCTAGTCTTCCAGGCAGGACATCTGTCAGCATTCCTAGATCTCCACTAGTCCCTCAGGACCAATATCTAATTTTGAGCTAGTTCTTTAAATGATAACTCTGCCATATCTTTCTTAACTTCCTTAGGTCTACAACATAAAGGATTTCAGATCCCTCCTTTACCCTAGAAAGTAGAACATTGATTATTTATTACTGTTCATGGCAATAAAAAATTAACAGGTAAAACTAGTTTAATCTAAATCTAAAGTGAAACTATTTCCTATATGGTCAGAATCTATAATAATGATTTTTAAGGCATCTTAAAATATAATTGCAAAGGTAAAGATGTGTAATGTTTCAGTTTACAGATTTCTATTTCCCATTTTTATACAACTATTTCATAAGTAAAACATTTCTGTTTCTTCTTTATGAGACAGCATGTTTCAATGGTCCCTGCCCTCTCAGCAGCATGTAATACCAGTTCTGCTTTCAGTAGCCTTAAGCAAAGCTATTATCCATGTTGGGAAAGCAGCAAGTTAGCATTTTTGATGTAATTTCTGTAGTGTATTTTACCTAAAGGCAGTTTCTTTCTTGTATTTTATGCAATTACAAGCAGGAGGGAAAAAACATGAAATTACCAAAAGAAGTGTCACTGCTGTGGATCTGCCTTCAGACAGTGTGATGAACAATTTCCCTTCTGACATGGATGTCATGTAGCATTAGCAAAATGACCTAAAGTGACTTATTATTTTATTAGAGTAATGTAAGGCCAGATAGACATTAAATGCAAGTATTCAAAATTACTATATCATCTTTGAAATACTCATTCTTTGATGTCTATGTATTTTTGTAGACAGTGGTGAAAATTCATCACTAATTTACTAGTTATGGATGTTTTTATTTTTTTGGATTGCTACTTTTTTACAATTTGAAATAATTTTTCTACCATTAAATTGAAATATAATATTCACCAAACATTTAATTAACATATCAAGGATTCTGTATTCTGTTTTCCAACAGGGACAGCATTCCTACCCTGAAATAAGCAAATGGTTGTCTTTAAAGATTTTTATAATCACTATACTACTTACTATTTATTCTATAGTGTATAATGTAGTATGAATTTACATATTTAAATTTTCCAGTTTAGCACTCACATTTTCTTTTTTTTATTTTAAGTATTTGTCCAATAAATAAGAGATACTGTATCTTGATGACTTGGGTGCCTGTAAGCTGTGAAATAATGTTGCAGCTGTGAGAAAATAAAGAATAAATTAGTTTCTTTACAATTAGATTAAGTAAGTTAAAACTTTATCTCCAATGTTATAAAATTTTTAAAGTGACATAAACAAAGAAAAAGATAAAGCTAAAAGCATCTAAGTTCTTCAATAGTTTAATTGTAGAGTTCACATCTACTTATAAAAAACTATCTGCCTCTTTTCTTGTTAACAAATATTGATTATATAAAATAAAGTAATAGTAACATATGCTAATTAGTATGAATATAGAAAATATAAAATCATAAGAAAGGGGATGAAAATTATCATTTATTACAGTCTTTTGAGAAAACTGCTTTTATAATTTTTAAAAATTCCGTATTTGAGGAAATCATAAGAAAGTTTGTAGAATCTCACAGATTATAAAATGAAATTAAAGCTGATATAAATTAGTACTCAACCAATATGACATATGGTTTAAACCTTTTAAGATCATAAATTTATTCATTTATTCAAAAATATATAAATAAACAATATGATCCAAAACACTGTCCAACACTTAGTATATGACAATTAACCAAGTAGAAAAGGACCCCTCATATCTTAGAGTTTATATTCTATCTGGGGATGCAGAGATTAGACAATAAGTATTTAAATAAATTTTAACTTACATAGTATATGAAAAAGTGATTAAGTGCTATAGAAGGAAAAAAATAAAAGTAGAGCCAGAGGGAGAGTAGAAACAAAAGTATTAGTTGAAGTGACAAGATCTCATTGAAAATATGAAGAAGGTGAGAGTTAACCAAGCAAATCCCTGGGTATAGGAAATGTGATACCCTGGGAGCAGCTAAAGCAGAGTTGTCAGTGGGATGAGGACTGGCTAGACTTGAAAAGGAGAAAAGGAGACAATATAAAAATGATAATAAAACAAGGACTGTTCAAGTAAGATATTGAAATGTAAAATTTGAAGAAAGGTACAGAACAGGTATTGAATCTTCTCAGAGTATTGCTTCATGATTAATGAATCAAATAACTGTATTATCTTATTAAATATTTTAAACTAATTATTAAAGTAGAAAAATTATAGAAACCACTTAATAGTTTAAAACAGTGAATTAATTGTAAATTTTAGAATGTTTTTATTAAAGCATAGTTGGCATACAGTTTTATATTAGTTTCAGATGTACAACATAGTCATTTAACATTTATATTCCTTATGATGTAATCACCATCAGTGTACTAAGTTATCTGTCACAACGCAATTATTACAATATTAACTATATTTCCTTCACTGTACACTACATCTCTGTGGCTTATTTAAAAACTGCAAGCTTGTATTTCTTAATCCTCTTCACCTTTTTTGTCCACCCCACTCACCCAAATTGTAAAATGTTTTAAATGTTAAATAAAATCTTATACTGAAGCTGCAGGTGTCAACCAGAATAGAAGCACTTAAAAAAAAGAAGTGTAAAAGAAAATCAAAGAAAACACATTGGGCAATACCTATAAAGCAGAATATCTTTATAATGAGAAAACAAACAAGCAGTAGGATAAGAAAATATTTTTAAAGAAAAAAAAAGGGAGGAAGGAAGGGAAAAAAACGAAAAAAAAAATGAGACGGGGGAGAGGCAGGGCGGGGTAGAGAGACAGGTGGCGGGCAAATGTACAATGATTTATCCCCCATATATACTGAAAGGATTAAGGTTAGAGGTGAGTTAGCCATAGTAGACAGCTCCCTGGATGAAAGAAGTCCTACAAGGGAAACATTTTGCTGATGTGGAAGAGGTGAAATAAAAATCAGCAGAAACACTAAAGGCATCAAATTTGATGAGTTCAAAAATTGTTTTGAGCAGTGGGAAAAACATCTAGATAAGTGTTTGAATCAAATGGAGAGTGCTTTGAAAGTGACTGAAGTTTAAGCATGAAGAATAAATACACGATTTTTAATAAATAAATTCCAGGGTTTTTTGTGGGGATTCTCCCTCATATAGTGTATTTCATTGTTTTTATTGTGCCCTTTTTAAACTAAATATAATAGGAAATGTCCACAGATGTTATGTTAAAAATTAATATTATATACTATATATAATATTATATATTTTGAATGCCAGATAGTTGAGCTTGTTGAAAATTTAAACTGTATCTTATTACGACCTTATTCATCTTCATTTTCCAGGACCTTGGACAACGTCTGCTCATTTGATAATAAATACCTACTAGAATGACTTTCTGAGTGGGCAGCTGAGTCGGCAAAGATGAATGGAAGTATGTTGAAAGTGTGTAAATGCAGGCAATATGTAGGTGGTGCTTGTATCTGATACGAGTGGTCGTCAGTGAAAGAGAACCTCTGTGTTATTAAGGAATGAATTTGATAACATCTTCTTCTTTTCTTATTGTCTTTTAGAGATAATGTGACCTTATGTGAAATATGTAGTGGGTAGATAAAAATGGTTTACTTAAAGCTTAGAAAGTAGATGTATCCTCAGGTTTGGGAGTTACTTGTGTAACAATACACAAGGAAGAGGTGACACATAGATATAAATAGAGTAAGTGAAGAGAGTTCTATTTATAAGAGATATTAACCAAAGATAATTAGGTTTCAGTTTGACATCAATGAGCCATAATACACAGGCTAGAAAAATGGTCAGACTTAAGATGATATTTCAAGGTCAAAAGTTGTGGTCGTGAATATCAAATGCTACAAGGAGTTAAGAATGACCAGGAGTGGATGGCATTTACTCATTACTTCCCTTCATCATAACAGTATTGAATAGGTACAAAGAAGTAGAGGTGTTTGCTGTCTAATATGGGTAATAGTTGAAGAGATTTTTTTAAAAATCATGTACACTGACTCAGAGAGGCCAAAAGATCTTCAAAGGGGAGATTCCCAGACATTCAAAGGAAAAACAAGGGATAATTGATGAAGCACAATCCAGAGGAGGTGAGTGGAAAGGTTTTATTTGATCCAAAGCAGAGTTCTTCAATATGTGAAATGAATTCAATGGAAGTGGAAGATAAATTATCTTCCTTGACTATGAGAGCTTAAAAATCAAGTTTTTCTGCCATAAATCTGGTTTACTGGTAAACAGATATGTGCCCAATTGTTCAAACTCTAATATAAAAACCATGTTTTAAGAACACGTCAAGGAGAAAACCAATTATACTGTATTGGAAACAAATGAGCTGTGAAGTTGGCCCAGAAGTAAAAAGAAAAAGTGACAGAGAATATGAATGTAAAAAAGATAAGAATGTTTAGGAATATAGGGGGTAATGGCTCATTCATATATCTCAGTTGCCTATTTAAAACACTTAAATTTATGTTGGCCCAAGAGTAGTTTAATTTTAAATAATTGAATTTTATTTCACCATTAGAAACAATTCAGTTTTACTTCTAATTTCTGGGAAGCCCTATGATGAAATATTAGATTTGAATATTTCTGTCTGCTTCTCTCTCTCTTTCTCTTCTTCCCTCCCTCCCTTCCTTTTTCTTCCTATTCTCCTCACCCCCTTTCTTATTTGCTTTAAGATCAGCGGGTCATGGAAAGGGCATCATTTCATATTCTTATTACTTTATTTTCTTTTTAAAGTGATTCATAATATTAACTATTAGGTAATGCAGATAATCTACTATGTTATTAATTAAGACTCAGGCTCAAAACACCACAAACTGAATACAAGAAATATTTTGGTTCCCTTTCTGCTTTTAAAGAAGTAAAGGGAAAGGCATTCTATTTTTAATATTTAAAGAAAAATTTATATTTTCTATCGTGGCTGAAAAAATTTACATTGCCTTCAAGAATGCACAGAAGTTTCCTTTCCTCCACATTCTTGCCAATATTTATTATCTCTTATCTTTTTAATGACATCATTCTAACAAGTATGATGTGACATCTCATTGTGGTTTTGATTTTCATTTTCCTACTAATGAGCGATATTGAGTACTTTTTCATATACCTGTTCACCATTTGTGTATCTTCCTTGCAAAAATGTCTTCTCAGTGCCTTTGCCCATTTTTAATCAGATTGTTTGTGTTTTTGATATTGAGTTATATGAGCCCTTTATATATTTAAGATATTAATCCCTTATTGAATATGTGGTTTGTAAATATGTTCTCCCATTCAGTAAGTTGTTTGTTCATTTTGTTGATGTTTCTTGTTTCTTATACTGTACATACACTTGTTAGTTTGATGTAGACCTTCTTATTTATTTTTGTTTTTTTGTTTGTGCTTTTGGTATTATATTCAGGATATTGCTGCTAGACCAAAGGAAAAAAGCTTTTCTCTTTGTTTTCTTCTAAGAGATTTATTGTTTTAGGTCTTATTCTTAAGTGTTTAACCCATTTTGAGTTCATTTTTGTAAATGGTATAAGATAGGGGTCCAATTTCCCAATTTCACTCTTTCTGCAAGTTACAATACAACCACATGAGTTTGATGAGAAATCTTTTCCACAGGCAAGCCTCAAATGAGTCCCCAGGCCTGGCCAACCTCTTGTCTGGAGTTTTGTGAGAGATTCTGAAATAAAGAATTTAGCTCAGCTATCTTCAGATTCCTGACCCTCATATACTCTCAGATAGATAATGTGTTATTTTATACAGTCAAGCTTGGTCAAAAGATACAGATTTTGGTAGCTGGAAGTGAGGTGCTGCTCTAATATTAAATAAATAAAGCTAAGGGAATGGCTTTGGAATGGGGCATTGGATGGAAGCTGGGCAATTTTTGAAAAGCAGACAATTATAAATCAGAACTTTGAGGCATTGACATTAATAGCTCAAAAGGAGGTAAGGAATATTTTTATTAGAAAGTGGAGTAAGGGGGTCCTGGTCGCATTGTCCTATAAACTAGAAAGTCACAGCTTTGATTCCTGGTTGGGGCACATGCCTGAGTTATTGCTTCAGTTCCTCATTAAGACATGTACAAGAGGCAGCCAATTGACATTTCTTTTTCACATCAGTGTTTCTCTTTCTTTTCCTCTCTCTCTAAAGATCAATAAGCATATCCTTGGGTGAGAATTAAAAAAAACGGAGTAAGGGAGATCTTTGCTATGGACCAGGAGAGCTTAGTAAAATTCTCTTCAGCCATTATGCGGAAAGTAGAACACATCTTATGTATGAATTTGGTTATTTGACTAGGGAAATCTTCAAGTAAAATGTTGGAGATGCCATCTGGTTTATTCTTTCTGCTTATAGTGAAATGAGAGAGGAGAAAAATAATTTGAAGAAAGAAGTATTACAAAGATTTTTGTATTTTTGAAAATTCTGAGCTTTTCCAGATGACAAATGTGCTAAAATCAAGATTGTTTCTAAGAACTGTCAGGAAAGGGTGATCGTTAGATAAAACTTGGTATGGAAAAACACTGACAGTGTGACCATACAATCCTTTTTCTAAAGTATCTAAAGGTCAATTAAGAATTTCTTCACAAAACCGATTCTTTAAAGAGACTGAGGTTTTGTCTCAGATTACCTCAGACTAACACTAAAGACTCTAGGTAGTATAATCAATCACTTTGCCTCTATTTATCTCAACAGAGAGAAGCAAATCTAGAGGGAATTTGTGGATTTAGCTTTTGTCTAATGAAGTAAACACCCTGGCTGGTTTGGCTCAGTGGATTGAGCGTCGGCCTGCAAGCTAAGTGTCGCTGGTTCGATCTTCCAGTCAGGGCACATCAGAGAAGGAAAACTCTGATTCCAAAAAACCTCCGCTGCCTTGCGGCATACCTCTTCAGGGGAAAGGCTAAGGGAGTAAACCCCGACAGAAAATCCGGAGCCGGAGTCCCTAAGGCGGTTTGACGTTGTAGTCAACACCGGCAACTCCTGCGGCGCACCTGAAGCCAAGCTGTATTGACTCCGTCTTTCCCTTGGATCCTTCAGCTGCGAAGAGAGGAGGGGTCTGCTGCATGGGCAACAGCAGACCCTCCATATCACCCTGCCCAGGCTCTGTAGCTTCAGCTTCACTGGAGAGGACACACCAGCGTCATCGCAAGATGTCGATTCAACACGGGAGGAGACAGATACCGTGTCACTCCCGAGTCGGACTGCACAGCCATTCTCGGCGGTGCCGATAGACTCTTAAGAAGCTACACCATCGTCTCTCGAGACAGACGGCTGCTGACGAATGAAGTAAACTCCTATGAAATCCACACAAGATCCACTCAGTTTTTGAGAAAATTATTTTTGCAAAAACCCTGCCAGCTTAGACTGAAGGAAGCAGGGAGTGTGGACAATGAAAAGAGGCTTTCAGACTTCTGAAACTACAGGCAGGAAGCAGGTTGATAAAACTATGCATACTACTTTCATAGAAGAAGAATTATGATGGGCCTGGAATAAAGCACACAGCAATGAGAGGGACAGCCATTGAGACTTAATCCCAAGCTTTGAAATTTAGTAAAGCAACATGTAACATTCCCCTGACTCCTTTTAAAAATCACTATGGACCAGTGAATCGTTTTTGAAGAGAAATCTTGACACGCCTGTTATCTTGACTATTATACTGCTGTATATGCGAATGGGTATGGAACAGACTTGTCTCTTTAATGTTGTAGATTGACAGACTGAGAAGAACTTCACCCAGGAGCCTCATTCTCACCTGGATTTGATTAGATGAGTATCTGAACTTAGAACAGATAGTTTAAGGGCATGGGACTCTTGGGGATCTTGGGAGGAGGTAAGTGCATTTTTTCTGTGGGGAAGAGGACATGGCCACTGGGATCCAGAAATGGACAGTGACACAGAGACCCGACTATGGTCCATATCGCTGCATCTTGGCATTCACAACCCGATGCAATCTTCTCCCTTTTAGTGAGGAGTAGGACCTGTGAATCATTTCTAACAGAAAATGGTGAACCAATGAGATATCACTTCCATAATCTACTTAATTTCTGCATACCTCAGTTTCTTCTTTTGTTGGTTGTGAATGGTCATCACGATGATTTAATAAACACTAATGTAGGAACATTATAAATATAGTTTCTTGACTTTGCAAGGTACACAAGATAATGTATTCAATAAAGTTTAGCTGCTTCATACACTTAATATCTGTCCTATCCCCTCACCACACCCATTCTCTGGTAACCACCAATTTATTTCTGTTTTTATGAGTTTGGCATTTTTTTAGAATCTATATATAAGTGAGATCATACAGAGCTTGTCTTTCTGACTGACATATTTTACTCTGCATAATATGTTCAAGGTCCCTCTGTATTGCCACATATGGGAGGATGTTCATATTTCCAATCTCAGTAATAGTCTCACATCATTTTTGCCCATTCATCTGTTGATGAGGATTTAGTTTGTTTCCGTGTCCTGGCAATTATAAATAATGTAAATAATACAATAAACATGAAAGTGCTAATGTTTCTTTGATACCTTGTTTTCATTTCTTTTGGGTATACCATCAGAAATTGGAATGTTGATTATATAGTAGCTTTATTTTTAAATTTTTGAGGAACCTTCATATTATTATCTATAGTGGTTGAACCAATTAACATTTCCACCAAACCCTGAGAAATCTAATGCATAGTATCATGAATATAGACAAATGTTGTATTATAATTATTAAACTTTCTAATAGACTCAAATTTAATGACTCCTACTATTAAAAGGAATAATTATGTAAAGTGATAGAGGACTGAATTATTGTTGTAATAGCAATAATATTGTTATATAAATGTATCAAATTAACATGCTGCACAGCTTAAATTTACACATTGTTATATGTCATATATTTTAATTAAAGAAAAGATTAGGTGGTATTGTTTTTAAGGTTGATTCTATTATTAATATTATTGTTATATTTAAAGTTATTTATGCTATGTTAGAGAGATTAAAATATAGACAGAAAACTGTAAACTGTAATTAAATAGACATTTTATAAGTGTCATGATAGAAGCATAGCTAAATTTAGCAAAATAATTTTGGCAGCAATATGTTGCATTAGAAAAAGACTACAAGAAAAGTTACCTTTGTGTCAGCCCCAACAAGATAAACTTCATTTAAAAACATGTAAAAATAAAGAGTGGGTGTTTCATTGAAAGACTGTGGAGAACAGTGGTCCATTGTTGGATGTACAGAAAGGTATGTAGGGAAATATGCAGAAATTGTACTGGAAAGCTGTTTTTGTTTTTTGTTTGTTTTAAGAAAATAGAAGAGAAGTCCTGAAATAGCAGAATCAGGGTATAGATAGTTATTTTTTTATTTTTAAAAATATGGAGCATATAATTTTTTTAGTTTTCATAGGAAAATCAAATAAATCTGCAAATGATTACATCTAGTAATTTGAAGAGAGGATCAGGTGTATGTATCCTTGCACACCTCTTTTTTTTTAGTGCTCTCAGCACTATATTTTAATTTTGGAGTCTTCTGTCTCTTTTAATAAATGATGAGTGACAATGCTTTCTTTTCATTATATCCCAAGGGTATGAAATTGTTTGACTCTGAAGAGTCTTTTGTAATATTAGTTCGTCGTCGTCGCCGGCAGCCGTCCGTCTCGAGAGACGATGGTGTAGCTTCTTAAGAGTCTATCTGCACCGCCCAGAATGGTTGTGCAGTCCGACTCGGGAGTGACACGGTATCTGTCTCCTCCCATGTTGAATCGACATCTTGCGATGACGCTGGAGTGTCCTCTCCAGTGGAGCTGAAGCTACAGAGCCTGGGCAGGGTGATATGGAGGGTCTGCTGTTGCCCATGCAGCAGACCCCCCCTCTCTTCGCAGCTGAAGGATCCAAGGGAAAGACAGAGTCAATACAGCTTGGCTTCAGGTGCGCCACAGGAGTTGCCGGTGTTGACTACAATGTCAAACCGCCTTAGGGACTCCGGCTCCGGATTTTCTGTCAGGGTTTACTCCCTTAGCCTTTCCCCTGAAGAGGTATGCTGCAAGGCAGCGGAGGTTTTTTGGAATCAGAGTTTTCCTTCTCTGATGTGCCCTGACTGGAAGATCGAACCAGCGACACTTAGCTCGCAGGCCGACGCTCAATCCACTGAGCCAAACCAGCCAGGGTTTGTAATATTAGTTAGTTAATGTTGAATGAAGCTAGTATGCCTTGTTTTGAGTGTAACAATAAAGGATGATCATGATGTTTTGGGCTACTCAGTCAATTTGTAGTAGTGTCCATCACAAGAAAAGAAAAATACACCTGCATTATTTGGGAATATGAAAGAAGTACCAGAAATTAGAAGGTGATAAATATGTGCAGAGGACCAATAGAGAATATAAAGTTCTTAATGGCCATGTGTTTGTCCATGTACCCAAAGGATTGTGTTTGTTAACACTGTCAGAGAAGATGGCCAGTTAGAATTAACCTGAACATACTGGATCGGGACTCAATCTAGTGGCACATGCAAAATTTACAAAGATAATGAAGAGACTGATTGAGTTACAACAACAAATCAATATATAGAAAGAAAATGGAATTGAACAACATGTGTCAACACACAAAAATATATGCTATAATATAGTAATTAAAAGCAGCATAGCTATTTATCAAAGAAAGACAACTGACATAAATGATCCAATTAGCCTCTCTTTAATTTAGAAGGTAAATCTAGGCTTAACATTGGGCCTATCAATTTCATAATCTGTTGATTGATTGTACCAAGTCATTTTCCTCATACTTTCTAAAATGCATTCATTCAAGTTAGATACCTCAACGGCACTAAGTTACAGACTGTGATTCTTTGAATATTATGAAGAATTATGTTCCTTCCAGATCTCCCAATGCCCTCATTGTGTGTTAACACCATACATCACCATTTTAAAAAATTCTAGAAGGAGATTTCATTTTTATCAATATGACCTGCAAGCAGTATTGACTTCTTATCATTGCAAACTTTCAACTTCTGCTTCATGAACTTCACTTCACTTTGGCTCTTGCCCAAGTTGCCCTTGATTAATATTCTTCCCATTCCACTTAGCTTAAATTATCATTTTTATCAAGTACTTCACCTGAAACAATTATTTGTCTTTCCTCTTTAAGTCTTCATGATTACTTCTTGCTTACTATACTAATAATGTGAATGTGGCATTTTTATATCAGAAGCTACAGTGAGTAGGACTGTTAAGGATTGCTTGTGTCTTGGCCAATTGTGACTGTCTTATCTTTTCTTCAATTTATGAAATGACAAACCTTAAAGATGCTGACATGTGTCACTTACTATGATGGTGCTCAGAAGCATATTTTATTTATTTATGCAAACTTCTTAGCTTCAAAATGTTTAAAATAGAATATATCAACATGAACATCACTGTATATTCTCACATGGTCTGATTTTACATAAGTACAAAACTGTAGAACAGGATCTGTTTATTACATTTGTTACTTAAAATTATTCCTTTATTGTGAATGTTACTGAAAACAAGTCAATTATATTGTAAAATAAATGTAAGAACCTTTGTAATAATTGATATTTTTGAAATAATTTGGATTTTCAAGTAATGATATCAATGTATCATTTTTTTCATTCTTAGATTTTATTCTCTATGATCATCTTTGATTCTGAGTTGTGATTATAGCAACCACTAAAGAGCCTAGCAACAGCTTCGCTTAATTGTGAAGAGATATGAGGTAAGGACACAACTTCTAGGAAGTTGACTATCTTGGCTAATATTAGCATATCTCAAGGCAGAAAGTTTCCACTCCCACCAGTAGAAATCAAGGGAACAAACATTTGCCTTATTTGTGACTATAAATTACATGTCCAGTCCTCTTTCTCATGAGCTGGTAGTTTAATTCAGACTCTTCTTGACCCTTCACCATTGTTAGTAATTCTGAGAATTGACAAGTCATTTTCTTCTCATGTATACTGGAAGTGACTGTTCTTCAATTTTCCCAGTTCTTTCTCCTCACTTTACAAAGGCCTGTGACATTTACACAAACAATTCTGTGCTTAGTGATGAACCAGTTCCTGAGGCAATTCTTACTAAAGCAACAAGATTATCTACAGCAGTGGCCTCTGAACCAGAGGCTGTGAGATGGATTTAACTCTGTTCCTTACTGTGGGACCTAAAGACAGTCACCTAATGCATTAAAGTGCAGAGACACTTCAATCACTCACATAAACAAACAAACAAAAAATAAACATACAAAGAAACCCACTAAAATAGAAGATTAAGATTATAAGCTTCTTTATAGCATTCATATCTTATTCTTTTTTTTAGAGAGGTACGTAATTTATTGTTAAATTGAGTGATCTATTTTCACTACAAAATGATTAAATCACTGTGAAAACATAATATTATATATACATTCTGTAACATCAGATGTATTTTGCTATAGTAGGGATATTTCGGGGTTTTAGGTAGAAGACATTTAAATTATGGATCTGATTTTTTTAAAAATTCTACAAATATACACTTATTCTCAAAAATATATATGCATCACTCATTGTGGTATTTTGTTTCCCAAATTTTATTAAATCCTGGCTTTTTCATGCTTTGCTTTTTCTATTTGTTAAATGTAGCTTTCAAATAAATAAGTTAAAACTTACTAGCTTAACATATGACCATTTTATTATATCTCCTGGTGTCATGAGGGCTTGGCTGGATGATTCTTTTGTTCAGTATGGTGTTGGTGGGGTCACCCAGCAGCTGAATTGTGCTGAAAAGTCAAAGGTGGCTATCCTGACATGTCTGGCATTTTGGCAAGGATAGATGAAAATTTGAGTCCTTTGTATCTTTCTTAATGTCCATGTAGACTTGGATTTCTCTACATTGTCCCTGAAGCAGACTAGCTGAATTTTATAAATGAGAGCTCAGCTGCCAGAGCCCAAGGCAGAGCTGCTGATTCTGTTTATTCTATTTGTCAAAGCTGTCACAGTGTCAAAAGACAGAGGAGGCAAACCAATTTCTCAATGGGAATCATGTCAAAAATCCTGTGATCATTCTTGACCACCACATATATCTCTCTTCACTTTCTTTTACTAGTATGGCAAAATTAAGTCAACTTAAATGATGTTTTTCCCCCAAAGTATTTAAACTTGAAATGTGGCATTACGGTTTTTGAATGCTATACAGTTAAGACTCATTTCATTGATTTTCACATGAATTTATTTGGGTCGTGACTCTCTTATGATAATATTCACCACAGCTAATTTGGTTGAACCATTTGACCATCTATTCATTTATTTCTTCTCTTATGGTCCATAAATAGCCCTGTAGCACTTATCACCTGTAAAGTGAGTGATAAAATTTTAGAATAGATGGAGATACTGTTAATCAGAGATGCCAAGTTGCTCTTCTCCAAGCTGGAACTTAATATCAAGTTTTCAAATTGTGTGCATGTGTATGTGTGATATGTGTCAACAAAAGAATATGTCTTCCTTCCTTTATTTTTTAAGTCTATAATCATAAAATTCGCACTTCTAAGTTCTTGAATTACCATTCAACCTGGCATACTAATATAATGTTATACCTGTCACCAAAACTTAAGTTTAAATTTTAGGTCCAGACAAAATATTTTAGTATTCTCTGTTCTTTAATAACAAATTTGTCTGAATTCTGAACCTCTACACACTATTTATATACATAAATCAAGGTGACACCATTGTGTATGTTGCAGTTTCAAAGCCTCACCAGTGGTATAATTATATATAAAGAATACAGATATTAATTGCTGAAAATGGAAAATAAGATGACTATTACTTACTTAGTGTATAAAGTATACCAGGATTCATGCTAGGAATTTGATATTTCTTAGTCATTGTAAGTTTATAAATTAAAACTGTTCTGTTACCATTTTCTAGTTAAATAAACTAAGCCATCATGAGATTTACCTAATTGTCATATGTATCTGTTTGTTCTCATTATAATTTACCTTGCTATTAGGGGAACAACCACAAAACATTTTTTTACTATTGTGTTGCAACACATATCCAGCCACCAAGTCAATCAAATAACTTACCCAAGGAAGAATTGGTATGTGAAAGACTAAGGTTTGCATTATTCCAGCTGGCCACATAGCTACATAAAAAGTTAAGGATTCCCTTACAATGAAATAAGGAGGGAATGGATATTAGTGCACAGCTAGCCCTCTATTACACAGAAATGTTGAAACTAGTATAGTTTTGACATATATATATATATATATATATATATATATATATATATATATATATATATACACACACACACAGAGGCAAACCTGAAGAACCATGCATGAAGACAAGACCAATTGAATTCAGTGCAATATACATATAATGAAGGAGGAATTCTTAAATTTGCATAAATATGTCCATTTAAGTCAAACAAATTTGTGAATTCTTAGAGGGCTTTAACCTGTTGTTTCTCTTGCTGACCTAGGTCAATGTATTTAATAAAATATCCACTTGTAAATACATATCCTACTACCTGGTCAATATTTCTACATGAAGGAAACATACACTTAGACAAGGCATTGACTCTAATCTTTATGCCTTGTTTGAAATTTGCATGAAATTAAGGAATCTAGGATTGGATTATGGTCCAGCTGATGCTCAGTGTGCTCACAATGACCTGGAAATGGGAATTTGAAGAAAGAAAGAACTACAAGAGACATTAAATGCCACTGTTTGAGCTGGTTTCTGCAGATACAATAGAATGTTCAACATACATACTCAGTTAAAGAGAAAGTAGGTCAGGAGCAGTACTCATAGGGAAGATACTATTGAATAGAATGCACTCTCAATAAGAGCAGTCCTGGTTGAATTTCTATCATGTCAGTATATGCTTACATTGTTATAGGGCTAACCTCAGGAATTGAGATTTGATTTCTGTGACCTGAGGAAATGTGAAAGCAAATATCTCTGAGTAGTGCAGAAGACTTGTCAGGAGAAGAAAAAGAAGATTCACAGTGTTTAATATTTGGATTAAATAATTATTCTGCAGAAGTTAACCAAGAACTTGGGAAGAATGGGAGTAAGATCAGAACAACAAGAATGCTTACTAAGTTCTAGAAGGGAAAGCTCAGCATGCTTTTCTCTTCATCGGTGAGAGGGAAGAGATAGTAGTTAACTTAGCTACAATGGGAGCTGCAGGACTGAGAATAACATGTATCCTAAAAAACATCTTGAACTTGAACTCACAGAAAACATTATTCCAGGAGCAGTAGGGAGTTTCAAATGCGTGGCACAAGTATCTACCTAATCATCTTTCGCAGCTTCTGTCATTTGTCTCACTGTTCTGATTGCTTCCTCTTCATTGCGTTAGTGAGAGAGGGATTCCTCACCCTAGGTAGTACAAGATGTCTTAACACATGGCACTGCACAGTGAACAAATGAGAATGACAGCAGTAGATTCGTCACATATACTCACAGCCCAGGTCCACATGCTGTTTCCTCAGGAACACAGATAACAAGAAGAGTTTACGGGGGGCAGCGTTAGAGTAACAAGAGAATGAAGTATTTCTGGTTCCTACAAAGATGTAGTTGGCTTGTTGAAATAATTTGCAGGGACTGTTTTTTTCTTTTGATCTTCCAATTTTCCAGAAGTGGCATTTTTCTATCCAGTTTGCTGCTCGTTAACACAAACTACCATTTTACACTCTCATCTATGAATTTTCTTAGAGACATCCCACCTATTTCCAAAGCTAACCCTGCATATTTTAAGTTTTCATAAGAAATATCCAACTTCTAGTAACTATTATTCAAGCATACTTACTGTGAAACAAACCACTTCAATGTTCAGTATCTAAAGATAAGTATGTATTTAATCATCATATGTGAGCTTTGTATTCTTGACTTGGCTAGGCTAAATTTCAGGTTCTAGGCTACTGGTTCTAGGCTCTGAGGTTAGGTCTGTCCCATGTATCTTTCATCCTCATTGGGTCAGAAATTAATTATAGCATTATATTCTTCCACCAGGCAATGGCATGAGCACAACTAGGCAAGTGAAAACCCATCATGCCTCTTTAGAGCTTAGTTGAGGAACTGTCACATTGTCACTACTTCCCACAGTCTATTGACCAAATGAGCCGTGTTGACCATGTCTTTATCAAAGGAACAGAACTTCACAGTCCACTTATAGTGGGAAGAACTGTAGTTCACAAGAAAAAGGAGTGGATATTTAATTCTAATGCATGGAAGGATAGAGAATGACAACAAATAATTAAATACATCATCATAATTCCGAGCATTAATTTGAAATATTTAAATTTTTGGAGGAGAACTGGTGTACTGCCACACAGTAATATCTGCATGCCTGAGGCCACGGGGGAAACTGGATTTTAATCCTAAAAAGAATTGTAACAAAAACAAAGAATGGCAGTCTTATAAACTACAATATATAATGTATATGGAGGGGAAAGAAAATAAATTCAAGAAACCATGTTTAAATTAAGGAAACTAGTGACTTCAAATAAAAGCATGAACAACAGTTTTTGTCTGTCATCTGCCTTTATTATCTTTGTTATGTATGTGGGACCTTATTTATAATATTGCTTCACCAGAATTTGGGCTGCTCAAAATCATGCCAGATCAGAGTTTTCAATTGTCACCATTGCCATTCTTCATTCTACTCTCATCTCTCCTACAATTTCTTCATGCTTCCTTGAGGTAGAAAGACTACCTGTGCATTATGGAATGTTAAACAGCATTCCTGGCCTCTACTCAATAGATGCTAGATGTACCCTCTCAGTCTGATAATAAAAAAAACTCTAGATATTGACAATTGCCTTTTAGGGGACAAACAAGATAATCAATTATAAATACATGATATATGTATTAATATAAAATATAGATATACATGTATCTGTATATCTAAGAAATATATGCACACATGCATACATGTATATACTTATGTATTCACACAATACTTATACACATGTGTTTATGTAGCTATATAGACATATGCACAGACATATATACACATAAATGTCATGACATTTATGTATGTATGCTGAACTAAAAGTTTGTGATTAGTATTGGTTTTTGTAATGATGGTGATGTTCTCTTTTTACTATTGAGGAGTTATAAAAGTCAGAAGAAGATAATGATAAATAGCAGGAAATATTTCTTTAGAAGAGAATATTAATCAAATACAAGCTTGACATTGATTAACTATGGATAATAAATCTGAAGTATGCAAATATGCCTCCAAAATAGGAACAATAGAATTAAAATATCTAAAACAGTTATTAAAATCTTGTTTTCCATAACCTATACTATAACCATCAAAAGAGAAAAAAAGTGGACTCTTACGAATTAAATATAACATATTCAATATAAACATTCAATAAATCACTCATTTCTAGGGACTACAGGCTTCAGATAAATTACTGACTTTGAAATGTTTGAATACTGATGAAAGAAGGTCAAGGGGCCAAAGAACATATACATCTGACCCATGGGCATAGACAACAGTGTGGAGATTGCCTGAGGGAGTTGGGGGAGGTTGGGTGGAAGGGGACAAAGGGGGAAAATTGGGACAACTCTAAAAGCATAAAAAATAAGATATAATTACAAAAAGAAGTATATACTTTTAAAATAATTATTCGATAGGTGACTTAAATAAGTTTATGAGAAATACCACATGTATTACTAAATGAATTTTAAGAAATAGTATCTCTTACAATAGAAAGAAATCTGTTATAAATAATTTGCTGATATGATTGTGGCCACTGAAAAGTCTCAGATCTGCACTTGGCCAGCTGAAGACCCAGGAGAGCTATGCTGTGGTTCCAGTGAGTCAGTAAGAACCAGGAGAGCTGATGTAGCTTCAGTCAAAAGGCCTTCAGGATCCAGAACCAGGAAGAGCAAAAGTTCTAGTATGAAGGCAGGAGAAATCTAAGTTTCCACTCAAAGGTAGTTAGGCAAGAGAAATTCCTTTTCAATCAGTGGGCTTCTATTTTTGTCCTAACAGCTTAGTATTGATATTTGCTTTGGCCAAATATATTAGTTATTTTGACTCAATTTCTGCCCCCCCCCTCGCCCACCTCATAGTCTATTGGCAAAACTTCTTAGCAATATATATCCAGAATTCACCTCCTTTTAACCAACCACCCAACCATTATTACTCAACTCAATGTTGCCATCATTCTTCACTTGCCAATTGAAATAACTTTGTCACTGGTCTTCCTATTTCAATTCCTCCACCTCCATCCCAGTCCACTGCCTACAAAGAAGCCAGAATAATCTAAAAGAAAAGACACAGGTCTATTAGCTTAAAATGCTAGTGTGGTTTTTCAATTGATTGAGTAAAATCTTCATCCTGGCAATAATTTTGGCCCTTCCTCATTCTACTCTTGCCTCTCTAAAACCCCCTCATCAAATTAACTACCATAGTCTCTTCATTTCTTTCCCCTGATGTGCTAAGGAACGCTTTTTCTTCAGTGCCTTTGCACCTGTAGGTCACTTTGCCTGGGGCACCCTTCCCAGATACTCATATCTTTTTTGAATCTTTGCTCAAATGCACCTTCTCAATTAGACCAATACAGTCTAGAGTATTTAAATTTGGAATCACATTCCCCACCTAGAGATCTCCTTATTGCTCTTTTCTAGTTCACAATAGCACTGATTTTTCTTCTAACATAGTATATATTTTATAATTTTGAGTTTATCACCTGTCTCTCCTCTTTTAAATGTAAGCTGCACAAGGACAGGGAATGTTGTATTAATTCAACATAGTTGCTATAGCACTTTAAGAATGAATAGTTTAATCTCTAGTTTACTTATAAAATATACTTGATTAATTTGTTGATCAAATAAACTCTATAGAAAGACATAATTATAACCGTATAGTATATTTCAATATTTATGAATAATTTAAAGGATCTCTTCAAATTTTGATTTTCTAAATCAGTTAAAAAATAAATATTGAATGTTTGAAAACTAAATTGAAAATTAAATATAGTAATGAGCCTTTAAACTATACAAAGTATTCAGGAGTTTTTGTAATGTGAAGCAATATGGAAACAGCACTAACTCTAGAAAAAGTGAACTTACTACAACATTTAGATTTGTTTTTCATGTTAGAATAGCAATTCATTGTAACAAAGCCTAAACAGTTAGTCATTAAACTACAAATGCATACATATATTTTAATCCAAGTACTGATCAACACATTTTCCTTTTTAAGTCATACAAACTATTTAAATCGTTTGGTTATAGAAAGCAGATTATAAATCTTTAGACTTTTTCCCTATCTGAGATCACTTTCTAAGTTAGGAAGTAATTAAATCATTCTATCTTTATGATGTGTTTACATTTATCTTAGTTTTAAGCACAACATTCTGCAAACGATGTTAATGAATTAATCCTTTGCACCTGTATACTACTTGTCAAGGATATGAATGTTTTACCCTGAGGATGTCTGCAATAATAAATGTCTTATTTACAAATCATGCTGTCTCAAAAAGTTTTTAAGTCTTCTTGAATTGAATGTCACAATGACCAGCTTTCCAATTATCAAGTCTACTTTTGGTAAGATCATAATTCAAAGAAAATACTTGCACCTGTCTGACCTGTCATGCAGGTGACAGCAGATGAGCCTATTTCTAGTGCAAGATGGTTAATGTTTTTGTAAGTCCAAGATGTGACATGAGCCTTCTCAGGTCTACAAAATAATGCTAAAATAGGCTGATTAATGACAGGCAGAGGAAGGCAGCTGTTTTGAAAACAGGGATTTAACATATATATACATCTATATAGATATGTATGAGATATGTATGATATATGTACCTGGCTGGTTTGGCTCAGTGGATTGAGCATCGGCCTGCGAGCTAAGTGTCGCTGGTTCGATCTTCCAGTCAGGGCACATCAGAGAAGGAAAACTCTGACTCCAAAAAACCTCCGCTGCCTTGCGGCATACCTCTTCAGGGGAAAGGCTAAGGGAGTAAACCCCGACAGAAAATCCGGAGCCGGAGTCCCTAAGGCGGTTTGACGTTGTAGTCAACACCGGCAACTCCTGCGGCGCACCTGAAACCAAGCTGTATTGACTCCGTCTTTCCCTTGGATCCTTCAGCTGCGAAGAGAGGGGGGGTCTGCTGCTTGGGCAACAGCAGACCCTCCATATCACCCTGCCCAGGCTCTGTAGCTTCAGCTTCACTGGAGAGGACACTCCAGCGTCATCGCAAGATGTCGATTCAACACGGGAGGAGACAGATACCGTGTCACTCCAGAGTCGGACTGCACAACCATTCTCGGCGGTGCAGATAGACTCTTAAGAAGCTACACCATCGTCTCTCGAGACGGACGGCTGCCGACGACGATGATATATGTGTAAATCTATGTATGAAGGGAAATAGTAGAATTATATTCAATTGTTTTAAATTTAATATTTCAGATATAAAGATCACAATTCACATCATGTAAATTATACTTGTGCATTTTCAAGCATTGTGAAATACTAAGAGAAGAGCTATTAATAAAGTACAATATTCAGATTTAAATTTATATATAAAATAAACCTCTTTCCACAGATCAATGCAATATTAATAAACACCACTTACAAGCAATGGTGTGGATTTTGTAAATGTTTAAAGATACATTTCTGAAGTTATATTTTATTTTTGACTTAATATTAAGGGTTATGTAAGTATATGAAACAATTTGGATTATTGTAAGAATCGTCGTCGTCGGCAGCCGTCCATCTCGAGAGACGATGGTGTAGCTTCTTAAGAGTATCTGCACCGCCGAGAATGGCTGTGCAGTCCGACTCGGGAGTGACACGGTATCTGTCTCCTCCCGTGTTGAATCGACATCTTGCGATGACGCTGGAGTGTCCTCTCCAGTGAAGCTGAAGCTACAGAGCCTGGGCAGGGTGATATGGAGGGTCTGCTGTTGCCCATGCAGCAGACCCCCCCTCTCTTCGCAGCTGAAGGGCCCAAGGGAAAAACGGAGTCAATACAGCTTGGTTTCAGGTGCACCGCAGGAGTTGCCGGTGTTGACTACAACATCAAACCGCCTTAGGGACTCCGGCTCCGGATTTTCTGTCGGGGTTTACTCCCTTAGCCTTTCCCCTGAAGAGGTATGCCGCAAGGCAGCGGAGGTTTTTTGGAGTCAGAGTTTTCCTTCTCTGATGTGCCCTGACTGGAAGATCAAACCAGCGACACTTAGCTCGCAGGCCGACGCTCAATCCACTGAGCCAAACCAGCCAGGGTTAATTGTAAGAATATGTTGAAAATAATCGTCGGCAGCCATCCGTCTCGAGAGACGATGGTGTAGCTTCTTAAGAGTCTATCTGCACCGCCGAGAATGGCTGTGCAGTCCAACTCGGGAGTGACACGGTATCTGTCTCCTCCCGTGTTGAATCGACATCTTGCGATGACGCTGGAGTGTCCTCTCCAGTGAAGCTGAAGCTACAGAGCCTGGGCAGGGTGATATGGAGGATCTGCTGTTGCCCATGCAGCAGACCCCCCCCTCTCTTCGCAGCTGAAGGATCCAAGGGAAAGACGGAGTCAATACAGCTTGGCTTCAGGTGCGCCGCAGGAGTTGCCGGTGTTGACTACAACGTCAAACAGCCTTAGGGACTCCGGCTCCGGATTTTCTGTCGGGGTTTACTCCCTTAGCCTTTCCCCTGAAGAGGTATGCCGCAAGGCAGCAGAGGTTTTTTGGAGTCAGAGTTTTCCTTCTCTGATGTACCCTGACTGGAAGATCGAACCAGCGACACTTAGCTCGCAGGCCGACGCTCAATCCACTGAGCCAAACCAGCCAGGGTTTGTTGAAAATAATATGTACATAATAAAAGAAATTTTAAAAGTCCAATTTGGGGCTGTGTTAAAAAAAGCAAATGAAATTGATTACGCAAGAATATGACTATACTTATAATTGATAAATGGTTAAGATGGTACGTGTTTTTGACCAGAACTAAAAGTTTTTTCTATTTTCTTTTTTATTAAATTTATAGGGATGACATTGGTTAGTAAGATTATATAGGTTTCAAGTGTACAATTCTATGATGCATTTCTGTATATTGCATTGTGTGTCTACCACCCAAAATTAAATCATCTTCCATTACCATGTATTTGACCTCCTTTACCCTTTACTATCTCCCTTCCCTCTGTTTACCTCTATGCGTTTTTGTTGTTTTGTTTACTCATTTATTACTTTCAATTTTATATCTCATAAATGAGTCAGAAGTTGTTTTTTTAAAAAGAAGAGAGACAGAGACAGAAAGACAGAGAGAAAGAAGAGAAAAGGGCAGACACATGAAGTGGAAGCAATGTGCCTACAGAGGTGGAAGGTTTAGAGTTTTTTATCAAGAAAGGTTGAGAAGCCAGGTCAGTAGTCCTAATCAAGCTCCTGGAATCATGCAGAGAGGGGGTAAGCCAGCTGGCCCCACACAGCAGGCAGAACTGGACCCTGGACAGAGCCCCTGGCACAGTGACAACTTCAGTCCTCAGGAAATCTTGCAGCAGTTGCTCTCCTAGTCCAAATATATAAGATGGGGAAATTCCTGGGAGACATAATAAAATTAATAACAAATAAAGAGTCTGCTTATAATTAGAATATTGTCTTTAATAAAATGAAAATGATTAATCTAGCCTTCTACATTTTATTAATTATACCTAAGTAATAATTAATTCTTATGGAATCTCTAAAAGTGTATTAGTCCAATAATTATTTTAGTGATGTCAGTTTTGTAGCCTTCTTAGACCTGAATTGAAACTGGTTCAATTAGAAATGTGTACACCAGATAATGTTTCGTAGTAGGTCAGAACTCAAAACAGCTGAAATTTATGTTTACGTGTTAATGTATAAATTAAACTGCAGTATAGTTTTACAATAACATCTTTCTTACCTATGAATAAAAAATGAATGAATTACATATACATAATGGCAAGGATTAATCTTTAAAACTTTTTGCTGAGGAAAACAAGGCAGTCACAAAAGAGAACATACAGTGTAATTCCAATTATATAAATTTTGTTAAAAGACAAAAATATTCTGATTATATAATCAACGTATTGGTTATTTGGGGTTGGGGTGACAATGGTTGATTGCAAAGCTCATAAGGGAACTTGATGGGTGATAGAAATTTTATATATATTGACTGGGATTGTGATTACTTGAGTGTATATATTTGCTAAAATTTTTTGAATTGTACTCTTAAATGTGTACATTTTATTTAATTAAATTACACCTCAATCAGTTGACTTAGAGAAACATTGACAAAATCGGGTGTTAACAAAGATGTGGGACTAGATGTCTCATACATGCAACTAGGAGCTTAAATTGGTACAGATATTGGAAAATAGTTTGGCATATGCACTGGTGTTAAATATAGTCACACTTTATGGTACAGAAATTCTAATCCTTGGCATATATGCAAAAGTAATAAGTTCAGATTTGTACAAAAGACAAGTTTATATCATCATCATACATGGCAATCTCGTTCTGGAAAAAATCATTAAAATGAGTAAATAATTTAAGGTAAATTACTACAATGAAGTACTACACAATAATTAAAATGAACAATTATTACTACACAAAACAATATGTACAAATCTTTCTAACATAATGCTGAAAGTAAAAAGTAAACTATTCTAAATAAAAAGTAAAACAAAATTATTCCACTAGAATGCAGGATAGTGATTGTCTTTGGGGAAGGTTGAGGTTCATCAATAGGGTTTCTTTAGGTTCTGAGAATGTTTATCTTTTGATCTTTTACACAGATGAGTTTATTTTGAGAAAACTTGTTGAGTTTTATATGTATGCTTTATGTTTTCCTGCATGAATGTCATATAGACTGAGAGACATATAAAAAGTCACTAAAATGCATTCCTAAATTGTTTGTTTTCTATTTTAAGCTTAAATTGTTTAAATTGATTTACATTGCTTGAATAAACCAGTAAAATTATATTAGTTTATTGTCCATATATCCATCAGTACACATTTAAAGTTTATTTTGTTTTCTAACACAAAATACAATCAGGTTAAAAATTGTGATTAAACATATCCCTACAGACAATAAGTTACTAAAGCAGTTTTAGAAAAATAATGCTAAGCATCTCTCTCTTTAATTACCTGCTACTATCAGCTTTTTCTAACTGGTAAAAAAAAACGAGGTACATTCAGAGATAAACAAACAAACAAACAAAAAGTTTGAGAGTCAGTTATTAAAATGCCTTTTATTTATATAATCTGATCTCAGAAAATCTAAGTGAGATCTAATAATAAGCTTTATTTTTCATTGATAAAAAGCAGAAGTTATGTTATTTATATATTTATTTTAAGTTATATTGCTAGTCTCTAGAAACTGGAATTATGACATTCATTTTGTATATAAGTGTACAGTAGTGTTAGGTGTACATTTTTAACTTATTTTCTGATTGTTTATCCATTTGTTTACAAAATTTTAAAATAAAAATTTCAGCACACACATTTATATTTTTAGAAATTGCATACATTTAAAAAATAAATGATTAAAAATTTCATTTCATCAAAATATTGTAAACACATAACTTTTCTTTTAATCTCAATCTTTGGATTTAACATAGAAGTGAATTTCACTGAATTGTAATAAATTAAAATAAATACTTTCATATAAATTTTAGCTATATTTAAAGAAAAAGTGTGTATATCTCTAAAAGAGCTACTTCTGTAGGGATAATAACACTTTCAAATTTCTGATTAAACTTTGGATTGAGATGCAAGAACTGGAGAATTTGCTTTGTATATGATGTTCTGATTTGAGTTCTAACCAATTAAGATCTTAAGCATACATTTGTAAACAGACCAAAGCAAAAAATTAAGATGTAGTAAGGTTTTAAAGTTCATGTATAATTTGGTAAGATTATAATTAATGAAGTGCTGCTTGCAGAGAGCAATATGTGAAGTCCAATTATAGAATACCTTGTTTGTATTTTTGAAGGCTTCACAGATCCCTTTTAATGTTTTATTTTTGCTTTTTCACTCTTTGTAATATACTTTGACCCCTTTTCCTTTTGTTCTCATTTTCTCTAATCAGTAAAGCTTAGTTTTTCACATAATTTTCCATAGTAGAATGTTTCCTATGGATAAGATGATATACATGGTACTCAATAAGACATATAAATATGTTTATTATTAAATAAAACATAATGTTTTTATAAACTAAATCAGAGCCTTTAAATGGATGTTATTTATTATTTTTTTGTATTACACGTTTGAAACCATATAAAAATCAGCTGAAGTTTAAAAAAATAAATTTATTAAGGTGACATTGGTTAATAAAAGTATATAAGCTTCAAGTGTATATTCCTATAATACATGATGTGCATATTGCATTGTAAGGACACCACCCAAAGTGAAGAATCTTCCATTTTCATGTATTTGGTCCGCTTTACTCTTCACTACCATCCCACCCCTTCTCCCCTGGTAAACACCATACTGTTTTCTGTGTCTATGAGTTTCAGTTTTATATGCCACATATGAATAAACTCATATGGTCCTTAGCTTTTTTCTGACTAATTTATTTCATTGAGCATGATATTCTCAAGGTCCATCCATGTTGTCACAAATGGCGATATTTCTTCTTTTCTCATGGCTGAGTGGTATTCCGTTGTATATATGTACCAAATCTTCTTTATCCGGATATCTAAGGATAGTTGGGTTGTTTCTATGTTTGGCCTCCATGAATAATCCTGCAATAAACATAAGGGTGCATATATCTTTGCAAATAATGTTTTTGAGGTTTTTGGGTAGCTACTCGGAAAAGGGATTGTTTGAGGAACCTCCATTCTATTTTCCACAGTGGTTGTACCACTTTACATTCCCACCAGCAGTGAATGAGGGTTTCTTTTTCTCCACAACCTCCTCAACACTTGTTCTTATCTCATTGATAATAGCCATTGTAACAGGTGTGAGGTGGAATCTAATTGTAGTTTTGATATGCCTTTTCCTAAGAGCTAGTGAAGTTGAGCATCTTTTCATATATCATTTGGTTATTTGTCTATCTTCTGGGGACAAGTGTCTGTTCCCGTCTTCTGTCTTTTTTTTTTTTTTTTTTTTTTTTTTTGGTAATTGAATCTTTTGCTTGTTTGGTGCTGGATTTTATGAGTTCTTTATGTATTTTGGATATCAACCTTGTGTTGGAGCTACTGTTTGCAAATATCTTCTCCCATTCACTTGATAGCCTTTTTGTTTTGTTGTCAGTTTCTTTTGCTGTGGAGCTTTTTAGTTGGACATAATCCCATTAATTTATTTTTGCCTTTACTTTCCTTGTCTTTGGGGTCAATTCTTAAAATTTTCTTTAAGACCAAGGTCCATAAATTTAGCACCCGTGTTTTCCTCAATGTACCTTATTTTTTTTCAGACCTTATATTTAGCTCTTTGATCCATTTTGAATAAGTTTTGTACATGGGACAAACTGTAGTATAGTTACATTCTTTTGTATGTGGCTTTCTAATTTTCACAACACCACTTGTTGAAGAGGCATTCTTTTCTTTATATACATGTGGTTTTATTTATGGGCTCTCAATTCTCTTCTATTTGTATCTGTGTCTGTTTTTTTCTAACAACGCTATGCTGTCATTGCTCTGTCGTATAATTCAAAGTCAGGGAGTGTGATACTTCTGGCTTTGTTATTTTTCCTCAAGATTGTTTTGGCTATCCAGGGTCTTTTGTGGTTCCATAGAGGTATGATGGTTTTGAAAAAATTTCCTTAAAAAACATCTTTGAGATTATGATGGTGATTGCATTAAGTCTGTACATTGCTTTGGGTAATTTTAGCCACGATGATTCTTCCAATCCATGAACACAGAATATCTTTCCATTTCATTGCGTATTTTTCAATCTCTTAATAATGCTTTGTAGTTTTCAGTATATAGGTCCTTCACATCCTTTAAGTTTATTCCTAGGTATTTTATTATTTTGGTTCTAATTGCAAAAAGAATTATTTTTTATTGCTTTTTCTGAAAATTCATTGTCAGTATATAGGAAAGCAGTGGACTTTTGTACATTGATTTTGTATCCTGCAACTTTACTCTATTTGCTTATTATTTTTCTAATAGTTTTTTGGTGGAGTCTTTAGGGTATTCTATATAAAGAGTCATGCCATCTATAACAAGTGACACTTTCATTTCTTTCTTTTTCCTGATTGCTCTGGCTAAGACTTCTGATATTATGATGAATAAGAGTGGTGAGAGTGGACATACTTTTCTTATTGTTCACCTTAGAGATAAGTTTTCAGTTTTTTACCATTAAGTATAATATTGGCTGAGGGTTTGTTATATATGGCCTTTATTATGTTCAGGTACTTTCCCTCTGTATTGGTTTTATTAAGTGTTTTATTCATAATTAGATGTTGAATCTTATTAAGTACTTTTTCTGCATCCATTGATAAGATCATATGACTTTATCCTTTGTTTTGTTAATTTGGTATATTACATTGACCCATTTGCATATGCTGAACATCCATGTCCCTCTGGAATGAATCCAACTTGATCGAGATGTATTATTTTTTAATCTATTTTTTGTTTAATTTGCTAGTATTTTAAAAATATTTTTGCATAGTTCTCCAAGCAAACAGCATCCACAGAAAAGGGGTAGCCACACTTATATTTGACAAAATAGATTTCAAGATAACAAAGGTAGCAAGAAATAAAGATGGACATTTAATAATGATAAAGGAAACATGATGAAGAAGACATAACACTTCTCAATATGTATGCAACCAACTAAGAAACACTGAAATATAGAAAGCAAATAATAACAGAACTAAAAGAAGAAAATGACAAAAACACAATCACAGTAGTGGATTTAAATACTTCACTAACAGCCCTAGGTAGCTCACCCAAACAGAAAGTCAATAATGAAATATTAGCCTTAAATGACATATTAGACCAAATGGACATAATCAACATTTACAGATTTTTTTTATTCCCAAACATCAGATTATACATTTTTCTCCCATTCACATGGAATGGACTCAAAGATAGACCATATGCTGGGACAAAAAACTAGCTTCAAGAAATTTAAGCAGACTGAAATAACATCGAGCATATTCTCTGACCATAATGCATTGAAATTAGAAATCAACTGCAAAAAGAAAGTAAAAACCTCCAAAACATGTAGAGATTAAATAGCACACTACTAAAAAATGACTGGGTCAAAGAAGAAATAAAAGATGAGACCAAAAGATATATAGAGATAAATTAGAATAACAATAAGACATAAAATTTCTGAGATGTTGCAAAAATTTATATAATTTCAGGCCTAACCTAAGAAACAAGAAAAATCCCACGTGTCTGACCTAACATTACATCACAAAGACCTAGAAAATGAAGGAAAAAAGAGCCCAAAGTAAGCAGAAGAAAGTAAATAGTAAAAGCAGAATTGAACAAATTAGAGAATAAAAAGGTTATGCAAAAATTAATACAGCAAAGAGTTGGTTCTTTGAAAAAATTAGTAATATTGAAAAAGGAAGAAAGAAGGGGAAAGGTCTAGTCAAGGAACTAGTATAAATGACCCATGGACATGGACAACGGGGTGGGGATTGACTGTGGGAGGGGAGGCCGGGTAGAGGAGAGCAATGAGGAAAAAATGGGAAAACTAGAATAAATAAATAAATAAATAAATAAATAAACAAACAAACAAATAAATAAATAAATAAAAATAATAATAATTTTGAGCCAACATCTCATAAAATAAAATAATATTTTAACAAAGCAATATATACATAGACAGTCAGATAGATAGATAGATAGATAGATAGATAGATAGATAGATAAGTAGGTAGATTTAGATATAGATCGGCAAACTCCTGGCTAGATTCACCAAGGAAAAAAGTAAAAAGACTAAAAAAATATTAGGGGTAAATGAGATAAGTTACCTCAGACATCACAGAAACACAAAAGATCTAGCCCTGCCCGGGTAATTTAGTTGGTTAGAGCATCATGCTGATATGTCAAGGTATGGGTTCAATCTCTGGTCAGGGCACATACAAGAATTAGCCAATGAACACATAAATATGTGGATCATTGAACTGATGTTTCTCTCTTCTCCATTCTTTTATTTCTAGAAAAAGAAAAAGAAATACAAAGGATCATACTAGAATACCATAAGAAACTATATGCCATCAAATTCAGTAACCAAGAAGAAATGGGTAAGTTCCTGGTAGTATACAACCATCCTAGACGGAATGAGGGAGAGCTGGAAAATCTAAACAGACCAATCAACAGTGAGGAAATTAAAATAAGCATCATAAATGTCCCCCCAAATAAAAGTCCAAGACTAAATAGCTCTACTAGTAAATTCTACCAAACATTCAAAGAGTTGATGCCTATCCTTTTCAAACCCTTCCAAAAAAAAATCGAGGAAAAGGCAATGCTTCCTAACACATTTTATGAGATCAACATAACCCTGATGCCAAAACCAGGCAAAGATTATACCAAAAAAAGAAAACTATAGGCCAGTATCTTGGATGAAGTTTTTTAAATGGTTACTATGTACCAGTCACCAATGCTAGGTGTTGGACCTTAAGTAAAATACAAAGTTTGCTGACGATCATGCTGCTAGCAGGAGGCAAAGCTAAAGGTCTAGATTTATACAACTTTAAATTCCTAATTCTTCTGTCTTTAAATATCAATATTATCTAAGCATGAGCTCTTCTCATCTGTTGAAGATGTTCTCTCTTATGAAAACTTACATTTATTTATCTGCCTTGACTTCACTGAAAGGATAAGTAATCTAAACTGAAATTTGGGTGGGAAAATATGTCATGTAAGGCATAAGAACCACATTTTTGGACTCACAGAAATTTCATGACAATTTCATTTGAAACAAAGAATCTTCCCTGCACACCCTAAGGTTTTACTTTTTACCATTTCATGACTGTTCTTATAAAGGATTATATATGGTTATTATATGTTACTGTGTAGGATTGTGTTCCCTTCAACATTTTGATTGTTGTCAGAATTTAAACTTACATACATCTACATCTTTAACTAATTTTTGTTTATATATTCCATTAATGTACCATTTAGCTAACCTTGTCGATTAACTAATAAATATTCTGAATACAATCAAGATCTATTTTTACACTGTATCTGCACTAGAACTTGGCTACATAGCTTTGACAGATACAGTAAAAACATAGAGTTGAGGCTGATTGATAAAAGTTATGATGATGTCAACTATGTCAGTAAGAGGCTTTTTAAGCTTTAACTTGGAAAGAGAACAGTCAAAAATGGTCCTCAAGGTATCAGGCAACTACTTAGATACAGGTAATGGTCACCAAAAACAGTTTAGAGATTTGGATGTGACTTATCAGGAATAAAGAAACTTAATATCAGGTAATACAGTCATTAGAATGATTCTGGGTTCCTGTAATAACTTTTTAAATCCTCCCTTTCAATTTTGTGCAGAATAATGTTTTGAAAGAGTGGATCAAAAAACTGTGGTACATTTACACAATGGAATACTAAGCAGCAGAGAGAAAGAAGGAACTCCTGCCATTTGCGACAACATGGATGGAACTAGAGAGAATTATGCTTAGTGAAATAAGCCAGGCAAAGAAAGAAAAATACTATATGATATCACCTAATACAGGAAACTAAAGAAGAACAAAAACAAACGAACTAAATAGGACAAAGAGCAGAATAGCAGTCAATAGGGGGGAGGGGGGAGGGAGAGAAGTAGGATAAGTAAGGGAAAGGTTTAGTCAAGGAACATGTATAAATGACTCATGGACATGGACAACGGGGAGGTATATGATTGTGGGAGAAGGGATGGGCTGGGTGGGGGGGATCAATGGGAAAGAAATGGGACAACTGTAACTGAAAAACTAAAAAATAAAATAAATAAATAAATAACTAATAAATATTAAAAAAAAGAATGGAGCATACATTTTGAAAAAGTGATTATGTGAGCAGTTATTATAAGAGAAACAGTGATTGTGAATATGCAGAATAGCCAGAGTTTGGGAATGTTACAGGGAAGATGCAAGTCAGAGACCTTCCCCTTCTTGGTCCTTACCTTGCTCGCGAGAGAGGAATTCAGGCAAGAGACAAACACGTATAGTGGAAATTATGTAGGAAGTTTATTTATGAAACACACATGAGCATGAAACTACAGGCAGACACCCAGCTGGTCTGAAAGTCCTTCAAGGCTAGTCTTAATGACCTACATATAGAAGAAATAAAGTTATTAATAATCGTGTTAGTAAATTTGCTGCATACCCTTGAGTACTTGGCTATAAGTGGCCACTCAGCTAACCTGAGTGTGCCGACTACGGGGTTTCAGGGGTTATATACTTTAGTCAGTTTCTAGGTTCCCTCTCCTCTCCCATCAAAACCTAGGGATCAATACAGAGTTTTAAAGGTTTTCTTTCCCAGCTAGTGGAGACAATACATACAGAATTTTTTTCAAGGACTCCCCTCCTTCTGTATTACCATAGTTTTGGCTATCATATCTTGCTTGTGATATTTGGAATGCCTGGAAATCTTATCTGACCAGGCTCAGGACTGCTGAGTTAATTGGTGAGACATGTTTCCTTTTTGTTTCTAGCCTCCTATTTTAAGTTTTGTTAGATTGTAATGGGCGAGGCGAGCTCTGGCTGCTCATTCTTCATTGCTACCTAACAGGGACATATTCAGATTCCGTGAACAAAAGAGAAGAGAAAGTTTAGATGAGAGTATTGTTTTTTTTTTTCTCCTTTGACTATTGTCCTACCCCAATACTCCAATTAGCCACTTAGTCTCTTTAAAATATATATCTTCAGTTGTTTTAATAATAGTGAACTTATTCAAAGCAGAAGTTCACTGGCATAGCTTTACTGCCATTGTATGCAGAACTCTTTCAATGCTGGACCACAGCAAATTCAACAGAACACCTTAATGAGTTTATAATCAACACATTTACATCACGAGGCTAATTTGGATAAATGATGGAAAGCAAAATTTAATCTGCTAAGAAAGTAAGAGCCATATTAGGTATTAAGCATGATGGATGCATAGTATAGGAAAAGTGAATGCAGAAGATGAGGTTAATTAAGAGCTTAATAAAACAAATGCCAGCAAAAGAAACCAACAAAACCAATTCTTTGATTAAAATATTTTAAATTTAGTTTTAAGTCACTGATTGGGTTATGATGTACCCTAAAATCTCTGTTACTGCAGAACTTCACTGCATAAATAAGCAGTGTGTTCATAAAACTTGTGGATGAAAGGGAAACATGAGAAATACTAATATTATCTAATATATTAACTTGAATAATTTTGGGCCCTTGTAGCAGTAACTTCTTAATTCTTCCTTTGAATTACTACAAAGTGACAAAGAAAGAGCCCAATATTCAATGGGGTCAATCGAGTAGCAGAATTCAGAGGCCTAACAGTTTATCATAATTAATACAAAAATGTAACCTTTCTAAGGATCCTTCTGGATGATTAATTGTTGGAGACTAAACTATTATATCTGAACATTAAAGAGAGTGATTTCCCCTAAAGCAGATGTCTCCAAGCACCAAAAGTGTGGCTTACATAAATGCATGCACAATGGCATGGTTATTGATATATGTTACTATAATGGCACCTCTACTTCACTCATTAGTACAAACGACATTAAAAAAAGGATTTATCTGAGTTTTTAATACAAAAACAAAAGATAAGCTCAGAAATGGTCTTAGGAAAAATCAAAGACAATGAATTATTGTTTATTTACAACCTTATGTTAAAGTGTGGTCTTCAGAGCAGCATCACTGGCATCGACTGGGACCTTGTACAAAAAGTACAATCTTCTGCCAGGATCCCAGACCCCTGAATCATAATTTGAAATTTATCAAGGCACCCAGGTGACTCAAATGCACACTGAAGATTCAAAAGCACCACTCATTTTAGTTGCATATTATGGAGTAACAAACCACTGCAAAGTTTAATGGCTTAATATATGATACATTATATTGTTTTTCATGATGCTTTGTTGTGATTGGCCCTTCTGTTGGCCTCTTTTGGTGTCTTTTATGCACATGCACTCAGATATTGGCTAATGCTGAAACATGCAAAATGGCATCTCTCATGAGTCTGTTCTTAGTGGGTGTAACTGGAAGTGTAGGATCTTTCTCTCTCTCTTTCTCCCCCTCCCTGTAGTTTCTTGGGCTTCTTTTCAAATTTATTGTTTCATAACCAGAGATAACATTAAAATTTATGTGCATTGAATAAGAACAGTTTCATTAATTTCTGCAGTAAAAAATTGTAGTTACCAATAGCATTCCAAAAAAACAAAACAAGGTTCAATATTTAAGTGATGAAATGTTTTCAGTTACATTACATTTGCACAACTCCAGTTGCAAGACCAAGGTCAGAGTCCATGTGGGAGGCAGCAGTTCAAGACTTTGAATTTCAGTCATGGTTCATTAACTACTATTAAATTTATAGTCTCCTCAGTCCTCTTAAGAATCTCAGTTCACTAGTTTCCATGCCAGTTTATGCCAGTCAAAGAAGCAACTAATAACTTCATTACAGACTTTCCTTGTAGTTAACTATAAAGTACCAAATGAATGAAATGCCTATACTGACCAAAGCATAAGTGATCAAGAGGAATTTTAAGGGCTAGTTTTGAACAAAACAAAACAATACCATACAGACAAATGAAGTCACTGGGGCCAGTAAACACCAGGCTGTTCTTTACCACTTCATCACATCAGTGAGTATACTGATTTGACTTCACTCTGCTGATCATTGCTACACTATAACCAACTAGGTAACATTATCTGGAAAAAGATATGTATTGGCTAAGATACCATATTTTAATTAAGATATGATATTCCTTATGAAAGTGATGTTCTTTGAGCTCACATACATATCAATTTCCTAAATGGTAGATGGTTAATCATTTTGCACTTGCAATCAAAATAATGGGGGCATGTAAATCCTCATTTTCTCAGGGAAAAAAAAAACATTGTGACTCATGTAGGGCTCGTGTACACATTTAAGAAATTCTAAAATATTTTTATCCTTTTGATACTTAAATAAATCTGAATTTTATTAGAAGAATTAAGCTGGCCAAAGTCAAATATGTCTAGTTGCTATAAAAATAAATTACATGTTCAAGATACTCATTTAGTCTGTGAATGTAAAATAGATAAGATTAAAAGAGCTCTCCAGAATCATTGATAATACTAATAAGAAATGGGAAATAATATAGCATTATTTAACAGAATTTGACTTCCACATAAGAGTTACGTTATGTTGAGCTGCCTCTAAGTCCAAAGAGTGAGAACATGAAATTATTGGGTGACCCTCATGCTTAAAATCAGCAATAATTTCATATCAATGTTTATAAGTAATTTGGCAAGTCTGTCTGAGCACCAAATTTGGCTAATATAATGTCACAGCTATGATATACTTTTGGAAAGTTTTATATTTTGTAATCAGAGTTGATGGTACTAAGATGTCAATGATGAAAAAAGCCTCAGCCAGTGGCAAGTTTGTTATTTCATGACCAGAGATAGCATTAAAGTTTATATGCATGGAATATGAACAGTTTCATTTATCTTTGTAGTCATAAGTTATAGTCATCAAATAACACTTCACAGACATTCCTCTGTGAGATTTGTCCTGCATTGCATTCTTCTGGAGACCTATGTGGTTCTGTCTCCATGCAATTGCATAACTGGAATAAGAAATCAAATGTTCTAAATGTCACAATTTCTCAAATGATGGATCTTGTGGTTTTCTCAGAAACTGAAATGCAATGCATGGTATTCAGTGATATGGGTCCAGAATAGAATCCATAAAGATGCAAAAATTGTGTATAAAACTGATAGCAAATGCTTAGTCTATGAGATAAAAGAAGCCAGATCTTAAGCTCTGTGGAATCAAGAGAAGTCCTTCCCTGAAAGATATGGCCTCTGCTGTTTTACTGCTAATCTATTGTAGTTGGTTTAACTTTAAAAATGCTTTGAGAGGTTTGGAGAAGAGAGACATTGAAGTTGATATGCTATATCTCTACTGGACTGTCCTGAGACTTTAGATATTTGTTTACCTGCTATAATTGATCTCAGTGCGATGGTCTTGGGTTGAGACACATTTGAAATGTCTTAAGTACCTATTGTGTATATACACAGAACTAATGAAACAGTAGGGCAGCCAGGACTTTAACAGAGAGAACTAGAAAGAAAAAATCTGGAAAAGCACTTCTAGAATGTTAGATCTGCGGGTCTGGAACCTGCGCATGTTGTGTTATCTTACACTCACACAGGAGCAATCAGAGAAAAGCATGAGGCACACTTGACAACGTTTCCCAAGCTTTACACAAACCCATCAACACAGAACAACATGAAAGGTGGAAGAAAACCTCTGACTAGACACTGAAAAAAGAAGTACGATGACCCAGAGTTAATTCCAGAGAATACAGACTTAAAATAACACTCATCTGTGGCAAGGTCAAGGTTATAGCTTTCCAGGACTAGTTAAAGAGTTAATGCCCAAGCTACTAGCCTCTGGCTGAATGCAAGTGTTATGAGTTGAGTTTTGTTCTTAATTCCTGTGTTGAAATCCTAAACCCTGATACCTTAGAATATGACCATAATTAGAGATAGGGTCTTTCTAGACGTAACCAAATTAAAGTGAGGTTATTAGGACGGATCTTAATCCAATCTGATTGGTGTCCTTATAAGAAAGTGCAATTTGGACATTGACATGAGTAAATGAAAAATGATGTGAAGAGACATAATGAAAAGATAGCCATCTATAAGCCAAGGAGAAAGAACTGTAAAAAAATATTCCCTTATAGTCCTCAGAAGGAACTACTCTTACTGATACCGTGAGTTTGGGTTCTAGCTTGCAGAATTGTCTGATAAGGAATTTCTGTTGTTTATATCAACCAGCCCGTGTCACTTTGTTATGGCATTCCTACCAAATAATACAATGGTTTAAAAATCTGTAAACAGTTTTGATTTTGATTGTGGCCTCCCAGGCATACACACATGCAAAAGTAAAGGACAGTAATCTAATTAAGTAATGGAGTTTAAAGCACAATTCTTTTTTTAAAAAGATGACATATGTTGATCTAGGAGTAACCCTTAGCCAAGCCAATGATAAGACAGATTAAAAACTTGGATAAAATATTTTCAAAAGGCACATGTAATAAGAACTATTATCCTACATGTACAAAGAAATCTTAAAACAAAATAATAAGAAAACAATCTGATAAAAAATAACAAACATTTCACCAAAAAAAAAATATATATATATATATTAAAAGATACACAGCAAATAAGAAAAGTTGTTCCTTATCACATTTCAACAAGGAAATACAAAATAAACAATGGGATGGATGCCTATTAGAATGGTCATAATCCAAAACACTGACAACACCAAATGGCTTGTGAGGATATGGGACAACAGGAACTCTCATTCCTTCTTCGTGGGAATGCAAAATGGTACAGTCACTTTGAGACAGCTTGGCAATTCCATGCAACACTAAATATACTATTCACATATGGTCATCAATCATGCTCCTTGGTATCCACTCAAAGGAGCTGGAAACTTATGTTTACACAAAAACTTACACACAAATATTTATAGTGGCTTTATTTATAATTACAAAAACTTTAAAGCAACCAAGATGTCCTTCAGTAGGTGAACAGATAAATAAACTGTGGCACATTCAGACAGTAAAATATTATTCAGTGCTTACTAAAAGGAAAGCTGTCAAGCCATGAAAAGATGAAGTAAACTTAGGTGATTATTGCTAAATAAAGTAAGCCAATCTGATAAGACTATATACTGTAGAATTCCAAAACTATGACATTCTGAATAAAAAGCAAAACTATGGAGATAGTAGAAGTATTGGTGGGTGCCAGAAATTGAAAGAGGTTTTTATGGCATTGCAACTATTCTCTATGACACCGTAATGGTGGATGCATGCCTTTGCACATTTTTCTAAACCCTTAGACTGTACAAAACTAAGCATGAATCCTATTGTAAACTATGGACTTTGGATGATTATCATATGTCCATGTAGGCTCATCATTTGTAATAAATATACTACTTTGGAAAGAATAATGCAGGAGTTGATAGTGGAGGAGGCTATGCATGTGTGGGGACATGGGTATATGAGAAATCTCTGTACCTTCCATTGAACACAGCTGCAAATCTAAAACAGTTTTAAAGTCGTCGGTCGGCAGCCGTCCGTCTCGAGAGATGATGGTGTAGCTTCTTAAGAGTCTATCTGCACCGCCGAGAATGGCTGTGCAGTCCGACTCGGGAGTGACACGGTATCTGTCTCCTCCCGTGTTGAATCGACATCTTGCGATGTCGCTGGAGTGTCCTCTCCAGTGAAGCTGAAGCTACAGAGCCTGTAAGTGTCGCTGGTTCAATCTTCCAGTCAGGGCACATCAGAGAAGGAAAACTCTGTCTCCAAAAAACCTCCGCTGCCTTGCGGCATACCTCTTCAGGGGAAAGGCTAAGGGAGTAAACCCCGACAGAAAATCCGGAGCCGGAGTCCCTAAGGCGGTTTGACGTTGTAGTCAACACCGGCAACTCCTGCGGCGCACCTGAAGCCAAGCTGTATTGACTCCGTCTTTCCCTTGGACCCTTCAGCTGCGAAGAGAGGGGGGGTCTGCTGCATGGGCAACAGCAAACCCTCCATATCACCCTGCCCAGGCTCTGTAGCTGTAGTTTTAAAGTAACTATAACCTTAAAAAAGTGGATTAGTGATTGCCTAGGTCTGTTCTGGTTGGAGGGGGATGGATAATGAGTGTTAATGGGTGTGTGGTTTCCTTTTTGACTGATGAATGTTTTCTAAAATTAGGTTATGGAGATGGCTGCAAAACTCTGTGAATATATTTAAAAACATTGAATTATACACTTTAAATGGGTGTATAGAATTATATCTCAATAAGGGTGTTAAAATGCAATGCCTCTAATCAAAGTTAGGAAATGAAACAAGTCTAGTTAATATAATTTAATTTAGAAATACAGTAAAGATAGTCATCAACTTATGATGGTTTGACTTATGATTTTTTGACTTTACAATGGTATAACAGCCATATTTATTCAGTAGAAACCATACTTCAAATTTTGAATTTTGATCTTTTGTCTGATTAGGATATGTGGTACTATTACCCTCTCATGATCCTAGGCAGCACAATCATGAGGGTAAAAACTGATATTCCACAGCATACTGTGTTCCAGTGTGCTTTTTTTTCTTCTTGTTTTTAATATTATGTTCTGAGCACATATAACATAGGCTAGACTAAGCTCTGATGTTCAGTAGGTTAAGTATGTTAAATGCATTTTTGACTTACAATATAATGGGTTTATTGGACTATAACTCCATCATAAGTCAAGGAGCATCTATACTGTAAAATGTCTCATATTATTGTTTTTGTTATTGCTTTATTTATCCTCTATGAAATAAAATAGAGAAAATGGGACAACATTAATTCTTCAAACAGAATGCCAAAGATTTTCCAAATATGTTGGATGATAGCTCATTTATTTATTTAAAACTATGGATGCAAAGCACAATATGCAGAAAGAAAACATAACCCAGGACTATAACAGTAAAACTGCTGCACACCTAAACAAAATCAAATATTGAGATATTTTTCATAAAAAATTCTATAATTACCAGAAAACAAAAATAAATCTAACAATTGAATTGAATTTAACTGTGGATATAAACAATGGAATTTAAAAACTGTGACAGTATCTTCAAAAACCCTTCAATGCAATGGATGTCACTAAATGACTGGGTACTGAAAAAATACTCTTTATTTCATTCTTTCAAAATGAAAACAAAGAAAGACATTTTTAGGGAAACAAAAACTGTGAGAATATTTGTTATCAATAGTCCAACAATAAAGGAAATACTACATGGATTTCTTCAGCCTGAAAGTCAAACAGAGCCCCTTACCTTCAAATGCTGGCCAGGTGCTATTACAATAGCTAAGTGTTGGTGTTACTGCAAGCTGCTCTGACATCCATGTCTAGGTCTTGGTGTTCTCCTCCTGAAAATAAAAATTTCACATAATATTGACATCAGATCATGATAAAAATAAGACCACTTTATAATCATGTCTGAACACAAACAGAACATTGGTCTACTTTATCTATATCCTGGTTAATATGAGAAACAGCTACTTTTTTATTCTTTTATTTTTTAATTGTTTTTCTATTACAGTTGTCCCACTTTTTCCCCCTTTTCTCTCCCCACACCCAGCAACCCCTTCTCCCACAGTCAATCCCCACCTCATTGTACATGCCCGTGGGTCATTTATACTGGTTCCTTGACTAGACCCTTTCCCTTCTTACCCTCCTTCCCTCACTCCCCGCTTCCCTCTGGTCACCATTAGTCTGCTTCTTGTTTACATGCCTCTGGTTCAATTTTGCTTGTTTGTTTGTGTTGCTCATTAGTTCTCTGTATTAGGTGATATCATATGGTATTTTTCTTTTGTTGCCTGGCTTATTTCACTAAAGATAATTCTCTCTAGTTCCATCCATGTTGTCACAAATGGTAGGAGTTCCATTTTTCTTTCTGCTGCATAGTATTCCATTGTGTAAATGTACCACAGTTGTTTGATCCATTCATTTACAAATGGGCACTTAGGCTGTTTCCAGCACTTGACTATTGTAAATAGTGCTGCTATGAACATAGGGGTGCACAGGTTTCTTTTGAATTGGTGTTTCAGGATTCTTCAGGTATAATCATAACAATGGAATTACTGGAACAAAAAGCAGTTCTATTTTTAATGTTTTAAGGAAATTCCATACTGTTTTCACAGTGGCGGCACCAGTCTGCATTCCCACCAGCAATGTACCAGGGTTCCCATTTCTCCACATCCTCGCCAGCGCTCATTGTTTTTTGATTTGTTGTTGATGGCCATTCTGACTGGTGTGAGGTGGTATCTCATTGTGGTTTTTATTTGCATCTTTCTGATGGTTAGTGATGTTGAGCATCTTTCATATGCCTATGAGCCCTCTGTATGTCCTCTTTGGAGAAGTGTTTGTTCATGTCCTTTGCCCATTTTTTAATTGGGCTGTCTGTCTTCTTGGTGTTGAGACATGTAAGTTTTTTATATATTTTGGAGATCAATCCCTTGTCTGAGGTATCATTGGCAAATATATTTTCCTGTATGGTTGGTTTCCTTTTCATCTTGCTGATGTTTTCTTTTGCTGAGCAGAAACTCTTTCGTTTGATGTAGTCCCATTTGTTTATTTTTTCTTTTATTTCCCTTGCCTTAGGAGATGTACTGGTGAAAATATTGCTACGTGGTCTAGCTGAAATTTTCCTGCCTATGTTTTCCTCTAGGATATTAATGGTGTCACATCTTATATTTAAGTCTTTTATACATCTTGAGTTTATTCTGGTGTGTGGTGTCAGTTGGTGGTCTAGTTTCATTTTTTTTTTTTTTTTGCATGTCCCTGTCCAGTTCTCTAACACCATTTGTTGAAGAGGTTTTTGACTCAATTTTATGTTTCTTTCCTCTTTTTCAAATATTAGTTGACCATATAGACCTGAGTTTATTTCTGGGCTCCCTATTCTGTTGCATTGATTCATATGTATGTTCTTATGCCAGTACCAGACTGTTTTGATTACAGTTGCCATTGTAGTTTAGTTTGACATCGGGTATTGTGATTCCTCCTGCTGTGTTCTTCTTCCTCAGGATTGCTGTGGCTATTCAGAATCTTTTTTGGTTCCATATAAATTTCTGAAGAATTTGTTCTATGTCTGTGATATATGTCATTGGTATTTTAATAGGAATCGTGTTGAATCTATAAATTACTTTGGGTAGTATGGACATATTAATGATGTTGATTCTTCCCATCCATGAATATGATAAATGTATGCTTCTATTTATTTGTATCTTCCTTAATTTATTTCTTCAGTGTTATGTAGTTTCCTGAGTACAGGTCTTTTACCTCCTTAGCCCTTTGAGTGCCATGTGTAATTCAAAATTTGGATCAACATGAGAAAAAATTATATCAATATATAACCTGAGGTACAAAAAAAGAGAACAAAACAGAATATGAATTATTCTATTTTTTTTACATTTATAGCCATCAAAGAAGAGTTGCTAAGAGTGACACTGACACTGTTGGGAAAATTTGTCAGCATCACTTACAGTGACATTGGCACTCAAAGGGCTAGTTAAGTTTATTCCTAGGTACTTTATTTTTCTTGTTGCTCTAATAAATGGGATTTTTTTTAGTTTTTATCTCTGACATTTTTTTTCTGTACACCAACAACAAAATATTAGTCCATGTATAGTTAATAATAAGCTAAATTGCATTTTATGTACTCAAATTAGTTTTGTAGCATTTTATAGATTTATCTGAGGCATCATCGAGTAAAATGTCTCCTCTTTTTAAAACTAATTATAAACACACGAAAAATGAATCTAGTGTTTCTTATTATATAATGTATCCTTACAAAGTCAGCTACCCTCCTGTGAACAGAAGATACTATTTTTGAATGAAATTTTATGGAGTTACTCTTATAACTACCTTAGGAGCAGAACAGCTGTTCATGATTAATGTTATTATAATAAGTACTATAAAAATTTTATAACAATTAGTCAACTGCCATTATCGGCTACCAAAATAACTCATCATTTTTTAATTTCTTAATTCACAATAAGTAATTATCATCCTAATTAATCGCTTTAAGATTATTTAATTCATTAGCCTTTTCTTTTAGTTCATTGGCCCAACCTAATATGCTTCCAAAAACTATATTTTAAGTCTGTAAATCAATTGCTCTCCTTTGAAACAATGGACTTATGACTTAATATTATATTCATGTGAATATTTTATGTACATTCTTATAAATTTTAATTAACTTTATTGAACCATAGGAATAAAATTTGCTGTTTCTACCCTAATATCTAATAGATGTGCAATATAGACATTTTTGTAGATAATGTCAGGAGAGATGTTTTACACGTTTTGTGTCTATTTTTTCCTTCCTATAACTCATAGAAACTACATTTTTCTAGCTTATGTGAAAGTTGGCAGTTGAAAGATGCAGAGCTGCCTTGTTACCTCTTCGAGACATTATGTTGTTACTTGACTATTATCACTCAATATTGAAATTCAGCTACCTATAGTATATATTAGGGTAATACTTTTTAAATGTTTAAGTCTTTTTCATATGTTTGTCACAAAAATATAAACTAAAGAAGTTTTGCACAGACATTGTCTTCCCTCCTCATAAACAATACATGGTTTGGGCATTCATTTACTCAGTTTGTTTTTTTGTTTTTTTTTTTACTTGTGCATTCCATGGAGACCTATCTACAGAGGTCAGAACAGTTTTGGAGGCATATACGATTACAAAACAATGGAGACAAAAACAGGAATTAGTACAAGTTTGTATACAATTGAAGTACAGAAAACATCTTCTAGGTTTTTTGATGGGAGGGTGGCAAAATTGCTATAGAGTATGAAGAAAGTATGTAAAAGAAGGAAGGATAGTTTTCTGTCACTCTATGTCTACAACATTTGAACTACACTGTAAGTATCCTAGCATTTAAGAATGATTCTGTTGCGGCTGGACTCTGAATTGCTGACTAAAATGCTTTTCTGCATGTAGTTGAATTGTGTGTCACTGCCCCACATTTCCCATTTTGAGGAATTCTAACTAATAGTAGTATGGCAAGTAATCAGACTGTACGTAAACATGTTACTCCCAGATAAGAGGTTGGCAAACTGTGGGGTACTTCACAGTTTGCTAAAACAATACTTTTATTCTTTAAGTTAATTTCCTAACAAGTTTGCATTGCATCTAGAAACACATGATCTTTGTAAAGTTCCAAAATAATAGAATAGCTGGCCCTTAAGTTGCACATTGATTGGGATTATAAGAGTAAATCCTGGAAATCGGAGTTGGATCAGCACTCTTTATCTGTTGAAACACCCTAGCATGGTGTCAAGTCCTTGGAGGAAAATATGGTTGGTGTGGGGTAGTCATCACTCTTTCCCTTCCCACCATGCCTTCAGCATTTTCCTAAGGATGACAGAAGGATATGTTGCACTTCTCTGATATCTTCTATTTAATTTGCACTCTATTATGATTTTTCCTTATAAATTCATATATATATATATATATATATATATATATATATAATTATTATTTTTTTTTTACTGTGTGGTTGCCTCTCACTCGTGCCCCTAACTGGGGACCTGACGTGCAACCTAGTAATGTGCCCTGACTGGGAATCGAACCAGCGACACTTGGCTCGCAGGCCGATGCTCAATCCACTGAGCCACACAGCCAGGGCAAATTCATATATTTTAGTTTAACTTCCTAATGATATGCAGAAAGAAGGGTTTACTAAGAACATATTCCCTGGCTCTAAGAAAAAATTAAATGGTGAGTGGAGACATTAAAATCACTATTTACATTTTCTGTGACTCTGCCATCTAAATGTATGCAGAGATGACAGTTTTCTTTTCAGATCCGTGCTCTGAGTTTAGTCAGTGTTGTTTTGCTTAAACTACATTTTAAAAAATAACATCTGAGAACTTCTTTCTGCAACGTTAAGTTCTGACTATTTGTGGAACTAAAACATGGAGCCAGCTATTTACTGGGAAGTATTTGAAGTATTTTTAAGAAGTTAAAGACATTGAGAAAAACTTTATTTCTCAGGAAGTGATGTGATTGTTCTGATGACTAAACCATTTTCTCTACTATGGATTTGGTCATGAATTGGATTATACTATAAATCAGGCCATAGTACATTGTTTGCATGACATTTTTGGAAAAGCCTTTATTATTTTCAGGAAAGACGTTTGGAAAGCCATACATTCATTTCTTGCTAGATGAAATGGTCGAAGCTATAGGCCTTGATTACCACTGTCAACCATCCTACAAGCATCGTGTGTATTTGTCTTAGAGTAAACCTGGAAATAGGTTTGATAGTTTCATCAAAAGGCAGCATGAAGAAAGATAGTCAGGTCTTGAGTAAATTATGACACTCTGGAGCTATTAGCACTGGTCAAACTGGGAAGGCTAATTTTCAAAGTGAGTTTAATAACCACTCATCCAGGAGATGACTGATGTGGCTCTAATTTTGCCAAAACTGATAAATACATTTCCAATACCTTTACATACAGATCCATGTATTATACTCCAGTTATTATTTTGTACTAGAAAAACATAACTATTTCCATAAAAATGTTATATTTTTCTTTGTATTAGAAAAGGAGTAAAAATTATTGAATATTTTTACTTTACAGGGTCTTTATGTTACTTACAATGATACTTATCTAAGTTATCAGCATGATTACCAATGAGGAAAATAAAATTATAAAATTTTCCAAGACATTAAGTCAGTAGCATTCGTAGAGATGTAGAGTTTATTTGTATTTTTACTTTGTTTACTCAATGACTGACCATGACCTACCTACAGTGGAAAAGCACTCACTTCTTTGTTTGTGAATTCTGTGTTATATGTGGCTTATATTGCAGGGTTGTTTTCAAATTGGTAGCTATTATTGAATTTCCATTAAACTACAAACAAATCTGGATATCTTCATTTTATCACTTCAGTTCTGTTTTAACTTTAAATTTTTTTCATAGTAAAAGGTATTAATATAATAGTTTCAGGAATTGTAATGATGCAAAAGAACAGAAAACATGATTTTGTACATTATTGAGAAGTTTTTTGATTTGATAGAATTCATCATAATAGCAAATTATTCAACTCTATAATTTTTTGCATTATTTACTCTATGTTTTTGGAAACAAGAGTCCAGCACTTAATATTAGTATTATGATAGAAACCTGCATTGTAATATCATATATCCACCGAGTACAGTAAATTTAGTCTATTTATTGTCATGGATTTATGTCCGTGTCATATTGTTAAGTAAAAATGCAAATCAAATCATGGTAATAAGCAAGATGATAATAAAATGTGTAAATATATAAATTACATATTGCACAATATATCTAAATGCACAGAAGGCAGTCACTTCAGATGATATCATATTGTTTTTACTTTAACCCTTATAATTTTATATATGATTTTAAGGGCTTTATTCTGTTTTTAAATTTAATTTCCCTAACAATGGTTCTTAATTTTTTTTCTCACAAATATCTTTGAAAATATAATGAAAGTGACATTGCTTTTTCCTCAGAGACTGTTTTAAAATATTGCAGTGGCTCAGAAATTATAACTGCCAGCACCAATGATTTCTGATTTAAAAATAAATATGACATGCTATCTAATGGGAGAATCACATGAGTACAGCAGCAGTAGCAGGGTCATTAATGTGCTTATTCATTTACTTGGCAGAATAACTGAGGGCTGAATATGTATTATAAACTATTCTCAGAATTAATGATAGTGAGAGAGACAAGGTGAAATCCATAGCCTCATAAAGCATTCTGTGGTGGAGCAAATGATACAAATAAGTACAAGTAAATTACAAGACAAGGTACTGGCAAGTGGGTTGAACAACAACAACAAAAATCTGGATAATAAGTGATTAAGAAAATAAAAGAGATTGAGAGTGATGGAGGATTTTTATTTTTTTGAAAACTTATTCCAGAAAAGAATTTCTGATTATGTGAAAACTGAGTAAAGACCCATACAAAGCAATAGACTGATCTATGCCAAAATATAAATATCTAAATGTTTTAGTTCATGTTTTCGGTTTTTCTTTCTATGTACAGTGTCATTATAAAAAGAAAAAACTCTATTTTGAACCCTGAACATAACATAATCCAATGCTTTCCTCAAGACAGCAAATATCTTGTTTTCTAAAACAAAAATTTCCCTACAGGAAAAAAAAAATCTACATATTTCATGAGGAGACGGAATGTTTACAATACTGAATCACATATCTCCTGCTGACTCGCCCATTCTTGGCTCTGTTTTGTTTGTTTGTTTCAGTTTTTATCCATTGTATCATAATGCATGGAAGTGAAAAGGGTGTGTCCATTGCTAATTATCATAATTTAAGATTATATTTTATTTTTAAGAACACTCCTTCCTTTAGAGTATTTTTTTAGCTTCAATTCTTCCCAATTTATTAAAAGTATTTGCTGCTGACTTACTGAATTTCTCTTTATTGGTACTACCACAATATTTGCTGAATTGGTGAGTCACATATATAATTATAATCTATCCAAAAACTTGTCTCTATTCCTTGGCCTCCTCATTTTCTGGTATTTTTTCATCACTCCAGTTAAAACATTCACACCTTTGTGTCAAATATGTTGCCTTCAAAAATCTTGATTCCAAACTTCAATTTTCTTAACATTATCCCTTATCTGTACAAGTAATTTAATTCAGACAAACTTCAGCATGAATCAGGATTATTCAGAGGGTCTCTTATAATAGAGGTTCCTAGAACTTGCTTCCAGACTTCTGATCAGTAGTTCTAAGGAAGGATCTCAGAATTGCTTTTCCAGAAGTCCCTAGGAAATGTGATACTACTCATCTATGGATGACATTTTGAGAGCAACTGCTCTAAACAATGAACTCCTTTCATCCTCACAAACACATGATCCATCCCTTCAAACATCCCTTCCTTTTACCATAAGTACCTGGTATAACCTGACTCCTAAAAGAACTCTGTTCTTTGTCCCTCACCAAAGTAGCATAAACTGTCAGGTTGGCCTCAATTTTAATGTTTCTAATCAACTCACTGTCCTACTTTCTAAAATGTGGAAATTGAAGTTTTTTTTTCCTATTCTTTACCCCTTCTAAGGGTTACTAATAGTTTGTGTAAAAATAAAATGATATTAAGATTGCCATAGCTTTGAAATATAGAAACAGTATAGTTACCAAGGAGAATTTCAACAATGTGGAAAAAAAAGAGTCTAGAGGCCTGAAAACCACAGAGTCCTTGAATAAAAAGATGAATGTAAAATGGGCTTAAAACCACAAAGATTTTCCTTACCAAAGTCCACTTGAACTGGATATCCATGGGGAGAATCAAATAAGTTTCAAAATCTGCAAGGCTGTTTCAAATTGGGAGAAAACCAGGGACTGAATTTCTGTTGCACAATTTGATAGCGTGTGATTCTATAAAGTAATCATTAATATTCAACTAAGTATTTTAAGAAATTTTAATTATGCCAATGTTATCTACTTATTTTTTGAAATATGACATGTATAAGGAGTCAGCAAGTTTTTTGAAAAAGTCAAAATACTGTAAATCAAACCATGTAGATTACAATTATTTTTGTTCTTAATCTTGAAATATTCTCTGAAAATTTTAAATTGGTATATTTTACATTAAAAATAATATGTGTTTATATCTCTTAAAATATTTAAAATTCTGGTGCAGAACAAATGTGAAACCCTTGAAATATACTTGAAATAATATAAATGGTAGCTACTGACATTAAAAATATCATGAAAATGCCATTTTATTTCAATCTTTATTTCAAAATGCATGCATGAACATTCTCTTTGATGGCTAGTCAACTTTAGATTGAGGAAAATAAAGCTGTGTATTGATTGTCCCCTGAAGCTGTCTTTATTTCTTAATTTTTTACAGCACATCGAAATCATATACAATCAAATGTCATGATTTACATGTTCAAAAATGAATAAAAATCAAGAAGCTGATTAGTAATAAATGACTATTGAATTTATATAAAATCAAGTTGGTTTAACACATAGGCTCAAATGCATATATTCTAACAAACTTTTACTCATTTTTTTATGGTGTATCAATAAAAAAAATGAGTGCTAGCTATATCACAGCTCAAGTATTTACCATGACTGTGCCAAGCACTGCATGTTGAGGGTTTTATGAAATTCTAAGTCTTTTGATAAACACAGCAATGTTTTTTTTTTCTCTGCCATATGGTATGACATTAACATCATAGAAGAATCATGCCATTAAACAAAACAATTTTCAAAAAATCTTGGTTTTGCTTTTTGTCTGACAATATTTTTCATGACTTTCCATCATATTTTATGAGCCTCAGGATAAGTGACTTTTTCAGTTTTTAGCTCCATAATTTTCTTCTATTCATCTTTAGCTATTAAACTGAATGGTTATAATGAAAACCATAATTTAACTCTTGTCTTAGGAAAATTCAATAAACTAATGAGAGAGAAGTTTTGTTTGAATGTTACATAAAAACCTTAGGTTGCTACTATAAGATCTACTTTCATTTCAGACTCACCTCAAGTCCTTCAGTCACTTTTCCAATAAAATCAATTTTTTACACATTCACATTACTTGTATATTTCTCCTGTTTCTTTACTATGACTTTCTTAGCAGGTTCAGTTACCCAACAATTACAAATAAGCATTTTTCCATTTTATAATCCTGTTTATTTTTATAGCATGTTATTATTAAAGTAAAAGTTAATTATAGGCAATGCTTTATTTTATTGGATAAGATGCTATATAATGTGAAGTTCACTGCTAACTGAAAAAAAATACAAATATTTTCACTTTAACTTATGTCAGAAAAGTTGACATAAAATATGGGTCATGTAGCTTTTAAATTAGGTTAACTCTATTGTTTTGTGTCTTTGTACTCATGTTTACCGTCAGGACTGCCCTTATCTATAAAGCTGTTGAACGGCAAGCTTTGACGTGAAGAGATACACCAGCTGCCATATTTGGTTGTACAACAAAAAGATCTGGACATCCAGAATCCTTTTACTAGGTTGATTGGATTTCATCAATGCTTTGTCCCTGAGATCAGGAAGTACTGTGCTAGTAAGAAACTGAGTTTTAAAGTTCTTTTGGTGTTGGACAATGCCCTTGGTCACCCAGAAACCGACAAGTTCAACTTCAAAGGCATTGCAGTGGTTTACTTACCTTCAAATGCAATGTCTCTAATTCATCCTCTAGAGTGGGGATGATAAGAACCTTTAAAGCTTATTACATACTGTACTCTATGGAAAGGATTGTCAACACTGTGGAAGAGAACTCTGATAGGGAGAACACAATGAAAGTCTGGAAGGATTACACCTTTGAAGACGCCATTATTTTTATAGAAAAAGCCATGAACATCATCAAGCTGGAAACAATAAATTCCTCCTGAGGAAAACTGTGACCAGATGTAGTGCATGAGTCCACAAGATTCATAGCAAAACCAATCAGGATCAAGAAAGAGGTTGTGGATATGGCAAAAAGGGTGAATGTGTGTGTGTGTGTGTGTGTGTGTGTGAAAATTCCCAAGATATGGAACTTGAAGAAATTCGAGGGCTAATAGACACTGTGCCAGAGGACTTAATAGAAGAGAACTGGATGGAGATGCGTGCTTCTGAACCAGAGCCAGATGATGAGGAGGAGGACATAGAAAAAGCGGTGCCAGAAGACAGACTGACGTTAGACAATCTATCAGAAGAGTTTCAATTATTCACGGCTGTTTTTTACTTTTTTTAAAGATATGGACACTTTTATAAGGGTTTTGAAACTAAAACAAAAAATGGAAAAAAGAGATTGGTACCATATAGAATAGAAATATTTTTGGAGAAAATAAACAACAAAAGACAGAAATTACAATGTCTTTTGCTACAGTTACACCTAGAGTGCCAAAGCTCCTACCTCCCCTGCCACCTCCTCTGCCTCTTCCAACTCTACCATCCTCACACAGCAAGGCCAACACCTCCTCTTTCTCATCCTGTGTGGCTTACTTATCATGAAGATGACGAGGATGAAAACTTACTTTTGTGATGATCCACTTCCACTTAATGAATAGTAAATTGTCATGCCATAACAGTTAATAAACTTATCTTTTGTTTGTGTCTTCATGTGAAAATCCAACAACTACACAGCAAGAAATGTGTGAGAAGTTTTTTTGTTACTATCATCATCATCATCATCATCAATCATCAGCTAAATGGAGTTTTGTGTGTAAGACTTGTATGAAAGTGTATGTCGCCTATTCTTGCATAGGCATAAGGTGAGTAATATTTAAAATAAAATTATAATTTGTTAGTTTTCTTACTGTTTTATAACTTTGTTTTCAGAGAATTACATTATAGTATAGTATGCCCCCCATCTCACAATCGGAGAAATGCTTATCAGGCTATCATCACAGGTAAGTGGCTTTTTTAAAAAATGTAACAGTTATTCTAATACTATATTATGAATGTGACTTATAATACTGAATCCCATATAAATTTTATAATGATTTATTCATTTGTGATAGGCTAGGGTACCATGAAGCAATTATATTGATTACATGAGGTTACTGATAAGCAATCATATCTTTGTTTTTTCATTGTCAATGAGTGAATCATTATACCTATATATAAATATGTATTTACACATTTTATTTTAATTTCTGATGTTTAGCATTAGTAATACATATAAAATTTAGAGTGTTTTGAATTAGATAAGACAATATGATTTAGGTACTAACAGAGGATTCATCTTGTAAAGAGATGATGTAAATTTACACTATCAATAAATACAGTACAATACTATAAATGTACTCTTTCTTCTTCATGACTTTTCTAATAACATTTTTTCTCTAAATTATTTAGTGAAAGAATACAGTGTATACAACATACAACATACAAAATATATGTTAATCAACTTTTTACATTATCAGTAAGGGTTTCAGTCAACAGTGAGTGAGCTATTAGAAGTTAAGTTTTAGGGATGTCTACAGTAATATTTGGACTTTCTATGCTTTGTGGGCTTATACCCCTAGCCCTTGAATTATTAAAGGATTAAATGTGATTTAAAATACCTAATAAGGAAAGCCTCATTAAATAAGTTTACAAAGATGAACTGAAAAACACAGTATTCCTAGAGTTTTTGTCAAATTGAACAAGGTGATGTGTAGCATGATATTATGAGATTTTTATATGAAAACCCCAATTAATCTTCCATTTCAAATTTGTGACTTATATATAAGAACAGAAATACCAAGTGGCTTTCTGCCTATTTTCTAGTCCACCAATAATATATAGTACATAGTCAATAGTGGACTCTAACCTTGAACCCTTAACAATCCAGCTGAGAAGCTATTTAGCTAATTTTACTGAGCCTGTTATTTATCATGATCAAAAAATACAGATTTTAAAGATGGCTAGTTCTTAGCCTGAAGAAATTTAAATTGATAGAAATATTGAAAATAGAACAAATAGATCTAGAGAAACCATCTCCTCAGTGATCTGGGCATTTGTAGGTTGAGTAGGCAAATGGCATCTGTCAGTTTAAACTTAGGGACTGTATGACAGGCAAACATTTTAAGAGATTTTGACATGTTTTTGTATAATGAGATGAGATGTTCTATGAGACAGAAAAAACAATTTATGTAGCATAGTTTGGAGAGATATGGAGCAGGGTAAGAAATATGAATAAATTAGGATTTTTAATTGTGACTATTAATAATAATGTTTTAAAGTGCATTATAGGCATTTTTTTCTGCAATTTAATTGCAGCATCTCATCATTGTAATTAGTGATTTGTACAGTTAGCCCAAGAAATAGTGGTTCTATCTTGTCAACTTCCAACATGCAATGGGTGCAGTTGTTCTAGTGACTTTATAAACCAAGTCAGAGGTTCTTTCTTATATGTGCCTCTTGACTGTTAGGGTAAATATGCATGGGTATATGTGAAAAGTGTGATGGTTTAATATTTCCAATTTGCTATTACATGCTTTCATTAAGCCATTTTTTAAATTGGTTTTAAATATTATTTCTAAGTGTTTCTCACCTTCCCAACAGTTGTCTGAAAATAAATGGAAGTAGTGCCTTTTGTTTTGTTCTTGTTATTAGTATTCAGAATAAAGAGTTTAAATAATATGAAGAGTAGGGGGAGATTTACAATAAGTAATAAGCTGGGCCTGTACAAGGAAAATACTGTAAGTGAATCTTTCCTTGCCATTTTGACCGATGAACAAGTCTACTCCTATCTTCTATTCTGAATAATAAATTGATGTTTCACAATGAATTTGTGTACTGACGATTCTAAATTTGTCATTTTAGGAAAACATACGCTTGTAAAGAAGTTTGGCTGAAAGTCAAATGTAAGCTTTCCTGAATTATCAGAACCAAGGGATCTGTTATAACACATAAAGTGCTTATGGAAAAAACATTTAAAGTAAACATCCAAAGAACTGCAGGAAGGTTAAATGTACCTCCTATGGTGACCCTTCCCCAGGAGTATATCAGTCCCAGCTTTGTAGAACCCTCAAGGCATCCAGAGCAAACCCCAGAGCTGTAGAGAAATGATTGTGGGAGAGGGGGTGGGTTGGGTGGGGGAGAGAAATTGGGGGAAAAGGGGACAACTGTAATTGAAAAACCAAAATAAAAAAATTAATAAAAAAAAAAAAAAAGAAAGAAAATAGCACTTTTAATCCCAACATGAAGTCCAAGCTACTCACAGTACCAAAATCACTTGTGTAGGAAGTGTTAAATCATACATTTTTTAAAGTGTCATGATATGTAAAAAGTATTGATTTCGTATGTTTGCTTACTTGCCAAGTGAAAACTGGCAAAATCTTTTACAGGTTAAGATTTCTAATTCAAGTGCATTTCATAATTAAATATCAATCTCTCATACTAGCAATAGATAATAAATCCCAACTTTATATTAAATACTTATATGAAATATTTTAATGTATTTTAGTCATAAATTTATAGAACTAAAACTTTCCAACTATTTTATACTAACATTATTATTGTATATACATTCATCGTAAGCCCTGGCTGGTTTGGCTCAGTGGATTGAGCGTCGGCCAGCGAGCTAAGTGTCGCTGGTTCGATCTTCCAGTCAGGGCACATCAGAGAAGGAAAACTCTGACTCCAAAAAACCTCCGCTGCCTTGCGGCATACCTCTTCAGGGGAAAGGCTAAGGGAGTAAACCCCGACAGAAAATCCGGAGCCGGAGTCCCTAAGGCGGTTTGACGTTGTAGTCAACACCGGCAACTCCTGCGGCGCACCTGAAGCCAAGCTGTATGGACTCCGTCTTTCCCTTGGACCCTTCAGCTGCAAAGAGAGGGGGGGTCTGCTGCATGGGCAACAGCAGACCCTCCATATCACCCTGCCCAGGCTCTGTAGCTTCAGCTTCACTGGAGAGGACACTCCAGCGTCATCGCAAGATGTCGATTCAACACGGGAGGAGACAGATACCGTGTCACTCCTGAGTCGGACTGCACAGCCATTCTCGGCGGTGCAGACAGACTCTTAAGAAGCTACACCATCGTCTCTCGAGATGGACGGCTGCCGACGACGACATTCATCGTTAACTTCACTTGCGACTGTACATCTCCAAGTATAGGTGCCAGTATGAAACCAACTGAAAAAGTTTTTCATTTGTGAGAATGAAGAGATGACTTTAAATCAAAGAAGTTAAAGGGTTTAACTCATTGGCTAATAGTCATTTATATTCATTAAAGCACTATAATTATGTAAATAGTGGTCTAATCATTAGAATGAAAAACAGGAAAGGAAACATCTGCAAGTATATATTTAAGTAAAAACTGGCATAAAAACAGAGGTAATATTCAAATTTGAAACTCTTATGAGTATCTAATAAAATATTTGTGTTGTACCAAGACTAAAAGATTTACTTTATGATTTTATTATGAATATTGAAGAAGTAATAAGAGTTTTCATTATATACAAAGACATGTTAAAAGGGAAAATTTTAATATTGTGAGGAAGATGATGAAGATGGAGTCTCTTCCTGTTTTAGCACAAGGAAGCAATGAGAAAAATTTATCTATAGAGATTGCCGAGGATTCGTGAATGTGTTTTGCATGTAGGCTAATCTAATATGACAAAGCTAGAATGCCTGTAAACCTTAAAAGATGTGAATTAGTTGAAAACCAAGACTAAATAATGAGCACTTACTATCACATTACACAAACCATATCTCAGAGAAAGTATCAAGTATGCCCTGTTTTGATATAAAACAAGGGTATGACCCTTAGTGAAATAACAGGTAAAGTATAAAGGAAAAAATGCTGGGAAAGCCAGAAGAAAACAAAATTGGTAAAACTGTGTCCTAGATACACTGATAGAGCCATTCTTTCTTCCTGTAAGAGTTTTACTAGGTAGATATCACTATCTTTTTTACATAGAGCCCTATGGATATTGGTAACTTTATTGACTGTCCTGATATTCTAGTGCTCCATGGAGTTTTAAATTTATGTCTGCACATTTTTGACACTCCTTCTTTGAGAATCCCTGACCCTCAAATCCAGATGGATTTGACACTGGTATAACCAATAGAGTACAGAGAAAAGAACACAATGTGATTTCCAGGTCAGATTAGAAGAGACCAAACTGCGTTAGCATGCTTTATTTGAATATTTGACCCAGAAAAAGTCCATTGCCATGTGAGAAGCCTGACACTACATGTTGGAGAGCATCAACACCATCATGTAAGTAAGTCACCTTAGGTATCCAGCCCATCCTGTCTTTCAGGTGATGGCAGACAGCATTACATGAGAGACCCTGGCAAGGGAGAACTGCCCATGCAAGCTCTTTCATAATCCCTGACTCTTATAGACAGAATTCTAAGATGGCTCCTGAATACACTCCTGTATATCCCTTCCTCTTGGGTGTGGGCAACAGTTGTGAATATAATAGGATATACACTCCCTTGATTATGCCATGTTATATCAGAAAAAGATAAGGTAGTCACTCCTGTGATTATGTTGTACTTCATAAGATTCTCTGATAGCATGGTGGAAAGAGAGCTCTTCTGTTGGCTTGGAAGACAGAAGCTGCCTTCTGTGATGCTGAGCAGAGAGCCCAGCTATTTTATGCCCAGACTCCTGACCCAATAGAACTTTATGAAAATATATGGTGTTGTTTTATTTTCCTTAGTTTCTGGAAATTGCACAGTAATAGTAAATAAATACACTGGCCCACAAAATTATGAAAAAGGTAAACTAGATGTTTTAGGATGCTAATTGTTTTTGTAATTAGCTTTAGCCACTAGTGGACAACACTGAATTGGGGCTGATTTGTAATGGAGCAATAACGAAAAGGACAGTTCTCTTCTGTTTGATCTTGTTTCTGCTGAGAAATATAGAACATAAGCCCTTCAATAGTCTACAACACTAAGGTAAAGGGACAACTTGGAGTATAATTAGAGGATTCAGATTAGTTCAGGAAAAAATACCATAGGTTAAGAGAAAAATGCATGACACATATTTTTCTTTATGAACTTGTTTATGTGTTTGACATAGGAACTCTTGAAAATATCATCCATGAGTTTATGACAGAGAAAGCATAAATCTCCTACTGAAATGGCACCATGTTCCTTAACTCAAGGACTTACACCCTCTAGTTCCTTCAGCTCTACAGGTGTCTCTTGCACAGCTCTCGACACAATGTCTGGTTTCAATAAGGGTATGGATGTCCTGTAGATTTGCTATACCATAAAGAGATCAGCTTTCTTCATTTCCCATTCTTTCATGATCTCATCACCTGTCCTTTTCACTTGTCCAGATAAACTGCTTCCATCACTTCTGTGGTCAGAGCAACCTTATTTTTATTGTCACTATCACAAAAATGTATTTGGTTCTCAAGCATAACCTCAATAGGCTTTCAGCAGTGATCTATTCAGAAAATGGAATAATTAATAATACATGAGATTTAAATAGATATGTGGTTTAAGTAGATGAGGTTTGTAGAATTTTAAAAATATATTGGAGCTAAATTAACACGTCACAATTTGTTCTTATCACATTCATTTCTTAAGGCAGTTATAACAATTTACCACAAACTAAATGGCTAAAAAAAGAAATTTCTCTCACATTTCTTATGCTTAAGGTTTCCAAATCATGATGGCTGGGCCTTGTTCTCTTGCTGAAGTCTGAAAAAGAGAATCTGCTTCACGTCTTACTCTCAATTTTTGATATTTTTGGCAGTGTTTGACTTGCAGATGTATCACCAAGTCTCAGCCTCTCTTGAACAATGTGTGTTCACATTGTCTTTCTCTGGGCCTCTCTTTATGCCTCTTCTTGTCTTCTTATATGGACATATGTCATACTGTACTAAGGGCCCACCTTACTCAGGTATGATCTCCTCTTAATTGACATCTTAATTACACCTGTGAACTTATCTCCAAATAAGTTCACAATCACAGGTACCAGGGGTAAGGGTTTGAACATATCATTTGGGGAGACATAATTCAGTGCTCAACATGACCATTAAACATGTTGCCAAATGAAGAACAGTGTTAAGGTTTGGACAACACTTTGAGTAAATGGTATGCACTTTCGATGTAGGAGCAACTTGGTAATTGAATCATTATTACACTCTACCACATACATCTTCTTTCAACAGGAACCCCTCACGTCCCTTTTAAGGTCATTTGTATAGTATTAAATTCCATTTTTATTACCGATCTCTTAAAAACTCATGTATAACTTCTGACTATAGTTTTTTGAATATATTTTTGAAATTTCTGTAAGAAAAAGATTGTAGGGCTGGTGGTAAAACAGGCAAAAACTAAAATAGTCACCTCAAAAAAAAAGAACTTCAAAATAATAAACACATAGAATTATTCAAATATAAGCACATGGACATCCATTCATACAAATATATATATGTGCATATACATAGTTTATACAAAGCATATTTTGGTTTATTTATTATGACATTTACATGGTACTATACAAAAAAAATATAAACATTTCATTAATAAGAAAAGCTATGCTTACTTGAGCTACATGAAATTTAATCCTTGTAATTATTCTCATCATTATTTGTTCAGATATTTATTTGTCCAAATTCTCATTTTTGAATCAAAATATTTTAATTCACAAGAGCCTCATATCTAGCACGCCATTAAAGGTTTTTTTTTTTTGTATTCTGTCTTAAAATCCTATGAGTTTAAAATATTTGAAAATATGGACAACATGATATAAAAGATCACTGAGTAAATCTCAGCTTCCTCATGGTAGAGTTTTGCCTTGTCAAATCACTCCCTTAGATCCAGATAGAGGAAAATGGAGAAACAGTACAGATTAAATTCTAACCTTGCAGTTGCTGAGCAAATCCCTGGATCAAGTGAGTTTCATGCAACAAAATCTTCAGCATATGCCGGTCGGTGCTATTTCTCTTGTAAGAAACACTCCTGCTTGTCTGAGGGAGACTTAGCAAATACAGAGCCTGGTGTTCCATAATTAATTCTGGGTATGAAATATGTCTATCCCCTCCCAAGGATAGAAATGCTAGTTGATGTCTGTTTCTTTAAAGTAGAAATGCAGAAATACATAATTTAAGGTGACTGTGATGCTCATTTGCATGTTCATAAATATTTGAGAGGAAAATGGCCTTCCATTTTGTGAGTGCACAAACATACACTCAGAAGCTCAATATTTAAATGATCTGCTAGAGTTTCTGCCACCTTCACAGGATTTCTGATCTTTTCAGGGCCTTATTTACATGGTGTTAAAGTTTATCTTGACTTTATAGCATTAACAGGTGTTTAGTCCGCAAGTTACTGTATTGTTACTCAATAGCTGCCATCATAATTGTTTTTGAAGCAGCTTTTCCTATAAAATCTGCGAGGTAAAAATAAATACTAAGTTACTCCAGTTGTATTTTCTTTTTCTATTAGCATTTCAAGCTGTTAAGTATCTTTGATAAAAATTTTTAACTTCCAAAACCTACCAAAACAAGTATTTAAAAAGATAATTTTTCCTTCCACAAGTGGCTATAGTATATTAAAGAACTAAACTCATTTTCAGATAATTGAACTTTATTTTATTATTATTTTAAAGATTTTATTTATTTATTTTTAGAGACGGGGGAAGGAAGAGGGAAAGAGAGGGATAGAAACATCAATGTGTGGTTGCCTGTTTTGTGTCCCCAACTGCGGACCTAACCTGCAACCCAAGCACGTGCCCTGACTGGATATCAAACCAGTGACCCTTTGGTTTGCAGGCCAGCACTCAATCTACTGAGCCACACCAGCCAGGGCTGATAATTGAACTTTAAATGTTAAGTGAAACCAGAATGTTTTTTTCCTGAAAGAATGTTTATTTTCCCTTCTTTCTTTTATAATGATTACTGCCCCATCTTTGCACAATGAATGAGGTTTTACTATGTGACTATTTATATATATATATATATATATGTATATATATATATGTATGTATATATATATATGTATATATATATATATATGTATATATATATTTATGTGACATTCATGACAGCCAAGTTATGAACTGAAACAATGTGTGTTTAACATGTGGATATGTCATCTTTGTTCTTTGAAGATGTAGAGAATATACCAAGACCCAGTAAAGAGAAATCTTCTGCACTGTATTTTGTTGACATGAATTCTTTTTTTTTTTTTTTTAGCTTTTCTTTATTGTTTTTCTATTATAGTTGTCTCATTTTTCTCCATTGCTCTCCCCTGTCCTGATCATTCCCCTCACCCCCGGTCATTCCCCGCCTTGTTGTTCATGTCCATGGGTCATTTATACTAGTTCCTTGATTAGCTCCTTCACCTTCTTTCCCTCCTTCTCTACCTCCTCCCTCCCCTCTGGTCATTGTCAGCGTGTCCTTTGTTTCCATACCTCTGGTTCTATTTTGCACCTTAGTTGTTTTGTTCCTTAGCTTACTGTATTAGGTGAGATCATATGGTATTTGTCTTTCAACACTTGGCTTATTTCATTTAGCATGATACTCTCCAGTTCCATCTACACTGTCACAAAAGGTAGTATTGATTTTAAAATCTTTAGTTGCTTCTTGTTAAGAACAACTGAGAAGAAATTGCTTTGCTCTTCCTTCCATATTTTCTTGCTTATATCAGTCCTGAATAATAAGCCCATACAAGAAGGAAGTGCGATTTTAAAATACACTATGTATTAGAAATAGTGGCATTTTGTCAATATAGATTACCTCCTTGCTAATGCAAGAACTATGCAATATACTAGCTTAAACACAAACCAGGATCCAGGATCAGATGTAGAATTAGTTCAATTTAACTTTTGGTCAGAAAATATTCTTCCTACCTTTTCCCACAGAATGTATTTTCATGCTTGCTTTGTGACTTTTTTTTTTTTTTTTTTTTTTTTTAGTAATGAGGGCATAAATATTTTACAGATTTATTATAAAATAGGGAAATCAAATTTTAGTAATATATTTTTCTTTTGCATTCCACTTATTTGGTAGAATAGAGTGGAGTAGGGGACTAAATCCTATTAATTTTCTTTTGGGAATATTAGAGGAAGAAGAAAAACCACAAATCCACTTCATAGTCCTGATCTAATAGCATTTTCCTCTTTATCGTGTATCAAAACCCTCTCTGTCATTCACCTTCCTCTGAAATGTAGGGACCTCATTCTATGGTTTAATCATCCTGCCAACAAGAGTAGCCAAAAAATTGTGTCCTATCCCTTCTCTTTACCTTTCTTTATATTTTAATTAATCAATTTAATGGTGATTATGAAGAAAGGTGCTCACAATATTTTTTCTATTTTAAAAAGAATAATATGTTAATTTATTTTTCTGTTATTGATGAGAAGTTATTTTTCCCACTTGGAGCTACTATAAATAAAGGTACTGTGAATATTTATTATGGACATAAGTGTAAATTTTCTAGATACATATTCAAAGGAGCAATTGCTGGGCTATTACTATTGGTATTCACATTTTTAGTGGCATTAGAAAGTGTCAAATTATTTTCCAAACTGCTTATAATCATTTCCACTCTATCCCACTGCCACTACAATGGATGAAGGTTTTAATTGCTCTGTGTCCTCATCAACCCTTCAAAGTAACTTAGACTTTGCTCACCTGCTGTGTAGAGTAGTATTTCCTTGCTGTTTTAATTTACATTTCCCTATTTATAATGAGACAGGAACTTTTTCACAGTGCTTAGACAATTTGAATTTTCTTTTATGTGAGGTGCCTATTCAAATCTCTTGATCATCTTTAAGTGTTTTTCTCATACTGAATAGTAGTAAAAATCTATATGTAAAAATCTACATATTTTGTTTCCGATTGCCTTGTCAACAATATATGCACATATTTCTTAAATTCTGGGGCTTTTCTTGACATCATCTGTTAACTCTACTCTCAATATGTGAGCAAACTTCCTCTTTTCGATTAGTACCTCTACTCCAACTCTGGATGTTCACCATTTTCATCTACTCAAAATTTTCTTCTTAATTCACCCATTTTCTCATGCACAATCATTCTTGTCCCTTTAACTAAAGCGTTTATTTACTTTTCAAACAACCTTTCATATCAAGGACATTTATGCTGTCTGTTGAACAAAGTAGAATATGGGGCCATGTTGCATTTCAAACAGTTTCTGTCGATTTATTTAGCAGTCAGGTTGTGGCTAAAGCACCTATGTGGTATTTCTCCTTTTTCAACTGCTCAAAAGAATTTTCTAATTTTTGTTGTAGGGCTAAACCTGAATGTGAATAAATGAAACCTAAAAGCTGCATCTTGCTACAAAATCTAAAAGTTATTGAATTTCATGAGATAATAGAGAAACTGGTATACCTGTATTAGAGGTACATACATATACAATTTCTTTCTGGGTAAGAATATAGGGTCTCAGGATGTAGCATCAATCTTAAACATTTTTTAGTATATTAAAGAAGTATTATTGGCTATTTAGCATTTGAAAACACTGTGCTTGAGCTTTAGAAGTATAAAAATTAAAACCACACCTTCAGCCAAGACATCATGCAGTTTTTTTTTTTGAGAAACTAATAATGAAATCTGTGGGCTTATAAATTATAAGGCTATGCACCAAAAACTAGAGCAGTTGGGAAGATGGAGAGTCTGGGAGTCAGGAAAAAATTGTGGGAGTGAGGTTATTTATTCAGTCTAAATGATGACATTGAGGACTTCAGATGACTACAGATAGCACAGTTATATTTCAGGCAGAAAAACAAACAGGCTAAGTGCAGAAAACAAGAAACTATATGGTATGTGCAAGTATGCTAGATTTTATGCTGTTGAGTAGTGGTACTCCTCTTTGAAAGTTCATTCAAATCACATGGAGAGCTTGTAAAACAAAGATTCAGGGCCCTATCCCTAGATTTTCTGATTTGGTTCTTCTGAGATAATCTTAATATTTTAATCTCAAAAAAATTTCCAGTTAATTCTGATCTTGTTGTTCCGTGGACTTTACTTTCAGAACCATTTATGTACAATTTTTTAATTTCTTTTAGTTTAATCTGGCAGTTCTGTAAAATATAAATTTGAGACAAAAAGGGGAGAGGCATGGCAAACTCAATCACAATTGTTCAAGAGAGATTGAGAAGAACTTGACAGTGTTAATAGATACAGAAGTAATAAATAAGATGGATTGAGAAGTAAGAGATGTGAAAAAAAAATGGTTGGTTAGAAACATGGATGAGAGAACAAGATAAACTGCAAAACTTCTCCATTTTATGTGTTGACAGTTTTGAAATGTCCTGAAAAAAACATGGAATAAATAATGGGGAACAAAGTTCAGAGAGAAGATAATGACTTCAAACACACACACGGATATATAGATATCTTTCTGGGAGTTATATATAAAAATTTTAAGTTCAAGGACATTATGGGAGAGAATTGTATTTTTGGAAGTGATTTGTAAGATGATAATTAATGTTGACGAAAGAAAAACAGAGAGGAGAAAGACGTTGAAGAGTTACTATAGAAGGGGAACCTTGACAGAGTCAGAGAGGGGTGAGCCAAGGAATGAGTGTTACAGAAGCCAAGTGAGTAGACTCCAACATGGAAAAAGTAAGTGTCAAAATGTGGTGATACGGTGTTCATCGCTGAAATTGTTAGTACAATTTCTGAGAAAGTAAGGGGCAGAAGTCAGCATTTGGCAGGAAAGAAGGAGAAAACGGAGAATCTAGCAAAGACTATGTTAATGAAAGCAGAACATATGGGAGAATCTCTAAAGAAATGGAATGATTCTTGCAAATATTAGGTGCTTTCTATATTTTATAAAAATCAGTATCTGGTTCAGTAATCATTCAAAAATCTGCCCTTCATTCAGCGGAGGATGTACTGAGAATCAGGTTCAACATCCTGCATTTGATACTGCATACACTTCCCTATCTACAGCAAATTTGCATGCAAAATACTTGAAACAATCAACTTTCTGAAAAAGTCAGGTACATATGTTGTAAATACCAAACACCAGCGTAATTGAAACAAAGTCTGCAGTAGATTAGTCTTAGATTTCATCCAATTAAGTTAAAATTAAATTGGTTTCTTTTTGCTTTGAGAATCTCCTGGAGTTATGCTATGGGAATTTTGATGATGCTCGCTACATATCCACTCCTGTATCTCCAAAAGCTGATATATCAAGATGTCTTTGCTTATCTTACAATGAAAATAAAGATATAGTTCATGGCAATTTGTTCATCCTGCTTTAGCTCACTTAAGCAAAATTGGAAAAGGTGACAGAGACCAGAAAGAAGTAAATCTAAATTACATTTGTTTTTCTATGTATATTTTCAGTGGTTCAGTAGAAGTATAATTTGCTATTTATACAATTTGATTTCTTTGTGTTACTTTGTAGTTACTTTTATTGTTGCCAAATCCTCAAAATCCTAAAGATTAATTTTTAAGAGACCAATTTGCACTTATGTTTTACTGCCACCAGGTGTTACAGATACAGGTGTTTTGCCGACTGTTTGATTACCTTTGAGGCGCTGGGATTTGTTTGGCCCAGGTGTATGGAGTTTATATAATTAAAAAATGAAAGCATGTAAACCCTATGAAATTTATTGATAAATCAATGAGCAAAGTAAGAGATATATAACAGCCAGGCTATCAAATCACAAGGATAGCATGTCAATTTAATAACAGTTATTTTCTAATTAAATGACACTTTATTAAATTTCTTAAATAATATGGTGTACAATATATTTTAATTTACCAATATAAAAAATATTGTGAAACCAATTGTTCAATAAAATAAAAATATATTTTTCTAATATGTATGTAACAAATATACATTGTATTAAATTTGAAGTGTTTCTATTTAAAGTATTTTATATTCAACTTGAAATAAATGTCTGTACAGCAAAATTACATTCTGAAATTATATTTAAAATAAGCTAATATTGATCTTTTTTTTCTACATAAGGTGTGAAATAGGATACCTGTTGTCTGGTCATGCCAGCATTATAATGAAGAGAGGTTATTTAGTACTTTACTCTTGGTTGACAACTCTCATAGGACTGAGAGTTGCCGTCACTGTGGAGACATTACCTTAATGGTAAAAACATTTGATTTCAAGGAAATTTATGTTTTATATAAATTCGTAAATATTTCAGTAGAGGCCATAATAAGGAAAATAAAACAAAATGCATAATATAAACGAAGAACCCAAATTATATGGACCCATTCATTAGATTGATTAAATCTTTATTATTTTCTTGCACTTTGAAGCCCTGTTCTACTCAATGGTTCATTACAGAGACTTTAAAGACAAGATTTTTTTCAAATTATACTTATTTAGTTTTAGAGAGAGGGGAAGGGAGGGAGAAAAAGAGGGAGAGAAACATTGATGAGAGAGAGAAATGTGGATCGATTGCCTCTTGTATGCCAGCCTGCAACCCAGCCACATGCTTTGACCAGGAATTGAGCAAGTGACCCATCACTTTGCGGAGCGATGTCCAAACTACTGAGCCACACTGGTCAGTGTCATTATAGAGCCTTTAAACTCCATTCATTGCACAGGACACTAGAAAATATGTGGAGAGAAGATACCCTTTGCCTTTTTCATGACATTTTCATGATGTTTGCAGTCTACTAAGGAAAGATAAAATAGTAAATGCATAATTATCAGTCTGACAGGCCCTCTGTTAAGGATAATCATGCAAAGGGCAGCTTAGCACATTAAAAAGGCTTTGTGATCTGTCATAGTCCCAGGATTAAAAGGTTCTTTAAACACAATGACTATCTTCTGCTCTATTCAAATACTGTATTCTGAGGCTGATAAAATCAGGGCTGAGTAGTGTGGGCCTACCTAGTCCTTCTTAGGAGTTAGTGAAAAAAGACTTTGGCTTGTTGAATCATTTCCATCGGGTCTGAGGAACTTCAAAGACAGATAGTTAAATTGGTATCTGGAATATGTTCACTCAATGTTTGAAAAGAAATGTTCCTTTCAGACCAACTCATTCATTTCACAGATAAGTAAATGGATGCAGATGAAAGATGAGATTCATAACTCAAATCCGGATTTTTTCATTCCAAACACATTGCTTTTTTTCTCACTTCAAAATCCTGTTCTCACATTTCTGATTATCTCAAGAAGAAATTACTTCCAATTTCATCAAGTATTTTATTGCCTTAAATTAATCATGACAAAGAAAAAATGTATTTTATTCCTTTTCTTCTTAAGGAAATATAACAATGACAATATGCCTAGTACACATATTAGTATCATGTAACATAACTTTCAGGAGGATATTTTTCTGTAATATTGAGTATAAGCACCTTTTTATACATTGTATAAAAATGAAATCAAACAGAAAATTCATTATATGTATGTAACTACTATTAGTACTTACATTAGAATATTACATTATTCACAATGGAATAAGCATGCAGAAAGTGCACTATGCTTTTTATATAGTTTACACAAACTTTATATTCCAAAGATATGATTTTTTCTTCTTTGCTTATTATTTTATCAAATATCTTAAAAACAGGACCTGATTGATATGTCTGTTCTTGTAGTCATAGAAACATATTATGCTATTCATTTTGTTGGGTTAGCACTTTTCTCTCCATATACTAACAAAACAAGTACATGTCTTTAATTATCATGATTGCAGACTTTTTAAAATATTATTTTCTGGCATAGGATTATTGTAAATATTTTCTTTAAAAAGTAAATGTAGATGGAATAAGTTTATTGAGTTATTAAAATTAGTGAAAGCAGAATAATTTCAAAAAATGAAACTCTTTTGGAGGCATGATTTTCTCCCTTTGAGGTATTCTATGAAACAAGAAGAAATAATGTAGGACACAGGGCTAGGAAACTATTCAGAGAACAATGTCTATATGTATATTCAATTTCACTTGCAATATGGTCACCTTGATGTGATTGGCTTCTGTGATCTGAGTGAAGTCCTGACTGCCTGTTAAATGTTAGAAATCTCACTGAACAAGTAAATACACAAATAGTAAATATAAGTGTCATAAAGAGCCTGGGTAATTATGAATGATGAGCTGCACGGAGATGGGTGTGGGGAGTTGATTTAAGTGTTCTATGAGCGTTTGATTATAGTCAGCCTTGAGGATTTTTTAGATATAACTAAATGACATTTAATATTTCAGAAAAAAAGATATGAAAACAGAAACCTAGTACATAACAATTTCCAAAAGATGTGTTTCTCCTATTTTATATGACAGAAGGGGAGTTGTATCACAATTCTAATAAATATTGTTATGATGACTTACCAGATATATTTCTACTTAGTGAATGTATCCTAACCCATGTGTTTATGACATTTTCCAGGATCAGTGGACACATACTGAGACCTAAGTCTTGAGGCCAGTTGCTGCTGCCAAATTTCTTTTGGATTAAATAGTCTCTTATGGGTGAGTACATTCTCTATGTTAGAAATGTGATTTTCCTAAGCCAGAATGTAACGTTAAAGAAATTTATAAACAGCTTTTGGCCCTTTGTCTATGTAACCCAAACACAAGAAAGTAGCTAAATACTGAATAATCTTGTTCCCTTTGTGGTATTCTGAAGACTGCAGTGTGTTTTGCTTCTAGCCAGTATCCTTAAGGGGTAAGTGAGGTCTATATCTTACCCACAGGTTTTTAATGACCTGCATAAGAAAATTAATGTATATCCAATACAGAGTTTACTTTGGACAGTCCCCTTTGAAACAGAGGTATCTGTATTTCAGCAATCACTTATTAAGTACTGTGCTATGTGGTAGGGATAATGCAAAGATGTTTCCAGCACAACATGTTTTCCAAACTGAAACCATAATGTCATATTAACCTGAAAAATCTCAGCTAAATCATATATAGGGGCGGGAAAAGTGAGTTTACAGTTGTGCGCACGTGAAACCTAGTTCATTCTTGTATTTCGTATTTTTTCATATGAATAACTATAAACCTACATTTGCCCAGCCCTGTATATATAACAATCTCAGTAATATCAAAGGTCTTTTCAGAAACAGACACACCATCTGTTAGCTTTCTTTTGCTAGGTAAATTACAGAATACATTGCATTTATATAAAGAGGTTATTTATTACATCTCTTAATTTAATCACTCCAATATGCTTTAACATTTACTGTGAATGAGACACCAAAACAATAACTCTGGGCTCAGAAAGACGTTTTAATAACTGGTGGTTTATTTAGGGACCTTGCACTCTTAAAGGATTTAAGGATATTTTCTTAACCAATAAATTCTTTTAAAAAGCTCTTGGGTCACAGAAAAAGATTACGTGTTGAGATTTCTTGTGACTTGATGAAGAAACTGCATCATACTCTTTTTCCATCTAGATTTTGAACCAATGGAGAAGTAGAGTACATAATAAGATATTGGACGAAACAGTACCTTTATTACTAGTATGCTGACTAGACAATATTGTTTGTACAAAAAATTAAAGTGAACTTCCCATACATTTCCATCTGAACTGAATCCAGCTTCAGCAGTTTGTGCCTTAGCGATCTTCTCTTAAGGAAGAGAAGAAAAGCTGAGCAATCAAAGGGAAGACAGATCCAGGAAAAAAAGAAAAAGAAAAAACACCCAGTAACCCAGTCTTGGGCAAAGGACAACCATTTTCTCCAGCAAAAGCAGAAAGAAAATAATTTTATGATACTAGGACAGGATGGGAAGAGAGAATATTTTCTGAAAGAAAAATCTATACAATTAAAGCATGGTATGTCAGAAAACCCAAGTCAAATAAAATATCAAAAATTGTAGGAATAAAGCAGTAAGTAATTATTGGAAAGAAAATGTTATGGTAGCTATTTGTTACTTTTACAACTTTAATAAAATACATACAAAATTAGGGAAAGAACAACAAAATAGATTCTGAGGATAAACAATAGCATTACTTCTCTGCATTCCAACTACATGCTCCAAGAATATGAATAATTATTTTATGTTACAAGTCATTTAATAATATCAAACAATTCAATCACTTAAAGGCATCAGTATGGAGGGGCATTGCCAGAAGCAAAATATCACCCATAAAAATATATTTATAAAAATCAGTTAGAATTGTGTAACTTCACAACTAGAACTGACCACAAACCAACATATTTATTCTCTTCATTTAAAATATGAAAAAAGAGAACTGCCTGAAAAAGTCAAATTATTCAAAATTTTATAGGTAAGCTTATAGGAAATTTGGGTGAGATCCTGTTAAATATCTTTTAGATAATGGCATACTTGAATAATTCATTTTTAAAGGTGTAATAAAAACGAACTTAAAAGTAAGAGATTTATATAGATATTTATAAAATATATGAAAATTGTCAAAAGAGGAAAAAAACAAAGGAGAAAAAAAAAGAAAACTAAACAGAAAAAGAAAAAGATAACTAATGAAAATATGAGCTGTAGAAGAAATAAATGTAAATGTCTTTTAAAGAGGAAAAATATCACTATAAAATCTCTTCTGCACATGCACACATGAAATAATTCATTTCCCATGGTCATGTCTAGCATCTGAGCTCAGTGGGATGGAAGAGCCGAGGACAGAGTTCTTCTCTCGGAGAACCTAGATTTACTGATTTGTATGCAATGGCTCAGCTCAAGAAACTGTGAGTTGTATATGCTGGGAAGAAAATATCAAAACAACTTATGAAACCTAAGCGGCCTGGGGTACTTGTTATGCTACCTTTTCAGCGCTGAATTCCCTTTATCACTAGAAAATAAAAGAACTGCTTCTCTAGCGACCAAGAAGGCAGAGAGAGTGTGCTAGAATTCAGTTGTAATTTCATCGTAGCGTGACCTATTGAACATGCCACTCAAATTGTGAACTAAATATGCTTTTTCTTTGTCATGGAGAAAATTATGATACTTAACACAAAGTTGCTGTGATAATCAGCAGGATGTATAGGCTGCACCGGAAGGTGGGCACAAATACAAAAAAGTTTAGTGATGAGAGATGCGTTTATAAGAGAAGTATGGTCCAAATTCTGTGCAATGGGACATACTGTCATGAAATACTTGTATTATTACCATTAGAGCAACTAAATCTCACTTAAGTTTGTTATATAGAGTAGCACAATGATTAATTTTTTGATTTAGAGAAGTCCTCTGTTTGTGATATTTTGAATATTAGTGAAAGCTAGAATAGAGAAAAATTAGGAAAGAGGTGGTCACAGTTACTTTGTGACAGTATTGTTTATTTTAGTTTTAGGTTATTATTTGATATATAGATAATTTTCAGTGTTTTGTTTCTAATACTTATTAAAATCAGTTAAAATAAACAGGAAAATAAGATCTGAATGTCATGACCACATCATGACAGTTGGTAATTAATTTTATTTTCTATCATTTTCATTCCAGTAACAATATAAAAAAAAGAAAGAGGACAATTTTAGGGGGAAAAAAAGATATAAAATAATCTTGACAATTTTATAGTATACACTTAGCAGTTGACTCCAACTATACTATAGAAATTAATGAAAACTGAAATATTCAACATAACATATCAATACAACAAAGATAAATTGATGATAAATAATTTTTGCAAATTTAAATGTTTTTTAACTTAAAATATTATATTTTAATTTTTATAATTTAAATGTGGGAGAATTACTCAAGAATAAGATAATTATAGACCAGTGTTATAAAGATAAGTGCCCTTCTAGAGGGATAATCAGAAATAATTTGATTATATTTATTGATCTAAAGGTAAATTATGTTAAAGTTCAAAATAATACCTTGTAGTTTTAGAGCAAGTATTTTAAACTAGATACAGCAGGGGCAAAAAAATTCTTTAAATATTTGTATTCTCTCTTAGGGACTCAGTCTAATGAAGTTTTGCACTCATGGGGATTATTTTGTTGCAGAAAAAATGACGAAATATAAATTAGGATATAAAAAGTATCACAAAAAGCAGTGTGTTTGTGCTCTTCAGGATATACAATTAATCCTGTTAGCCTGATGATATTGCATTTAAAGAGAAATAAACAATATATTTTTCATTATTCGGTAAGTGTTTGGACATATTTTTTTCCTAAAAATATTTGATGCACCCCTTTATATGAAAAGATTTGGTCAATAAAAAACAAAAATTATTGCTTTGCTCCAAGAATAAGAACATGATCTTCTTGCACTAATATTGATGGTAAGATCCACTATCATATCTGAAAAAGTACTATTCCACTTTACACAATAATTCCAAACCAAATTAGAGCCAGGAAATTTAAATTGAGGCTTGCATTCATCAACTAAATGAAACAACTGTACTTCTCTGTAGCGCACTGCAACCAAAACTGAATATACACTCACAGAGAATATAACTCCGATCTAGGGTTAGGGTTACTCCTATCTATCTCAAGATGTTAATGCTCTACATTTTCTTTCTTGATTTATTTTCTAATTTTAGTACTAAGGTAATTGCCTTTCAATAAAATCAATTCACTCCTTAAGTCCAACCTCAACCTAACCTGAATTTAACTATATCCCCATCTAAGTCAAATGTTAGACATTCCCCAGCTTGAAAGTATACTCACATTCTCAACTATTCATCAGTCACTCTTGTCTGCATTCTATATTTACATTGAATAATTAGACATTTAAAATTTTATCCTAAATAATTAAAGAATGATTCCACTCAGAAAATGGTATACAATGATTCTTGGTAAGCATTAGTTCCCTTTCCACAGATTTTTCCATATATTTGTTTGTTTAGTTTATCATATTCTATAGAAAGGTGGTACCAATATGCATGAGCTACAAGTCTTATGGATCTATTGGTAGTAAATAGAAAAAAAATGATGAGAGAAAATAAAAATGTAGACATAAGCAGACAAAAATGTAAGCAAAATTTAAGCAAAAATGTAACAAAGTGGTATAAATTTTGCAAAAAAAAGCCTTAAGAAAATAAAATAGGGAAGTTTGACTCAGCATTTAAATTGTTCCCTGTAGATTGATATTAAATATAAATAGAAAATACGTGTGTTTGTGAGAATGCAATTTGGTGCAGCCACTCTGGAAAACAGTATGGAGGCTCCTCAAAAAATTTAAAATAGAACTGCCTTCTGACCCAGTGATTCCACTTTTGGGAATATATTTGAAGAAATTTAAAATACTAATTTGAAAAAAATATATGCACACTTATGGTCATTGCAGCATTATTTACAACAGCCAATATTTGTAATCAGCCCAATTACTTATCAGTAGATGATTGGATAAAAATGTTGAAATATGTTTACAGTGGAATACTACTCAGCTGTAAAAAAAAGAAGGAAACCTTTTGTGGCAGTATGGATGGATCTGAAGAATATTGTGTTATGTGAAATAAGCCAGTCAGAGAAAGACAAGTATCATATAATTTCCCTTATATGTGGAATATAAATATACTAGCAAACAAAATAGAAACAGACTCTTAGATACAGAAAACAGACTTACATCTCTCAGAAGACTGGAGGGGTGAAAAAAATGAAGGAATTAAGCAAAACTAAAAACTTCATAGACACAGATAACGGTATGGCGATTACCAGAGGAAAAGGGGGTGGGGAAGGTTGAAGAGGGTTAAGGGGGGAGGTAAGTGGTGATAGGAGACCTGACTTGGGGTGGTGACCACACACTACAATATACAGATGATGTATTACAGAATTGTACACCTGAAACCTATATAATTTTATTAACCAATGTTACCCTAGTCAATTCAATAAAAATATAAAAAACATATTTTCACTAACATATTTAATTATATTTTATAATAATATATTAATCAAAAAAGAATTTTGGATAAAAGTATGTAAAGAAGCTTGATAAAATTTGGTTTTATATTTTAAGCCTGAAAAAAATATTGTAACATCTCTTTGAATTCATAACGTTGTGAGTGCTTCTTTGGTGTGCATTGATGAAAAAATAGATAGTGGTTCTACTCCTTTAACAGCTGGTGTGACGTGTTTTTGGAGTTGCTGATCTACTTAATCCTAATTACATGCTATCAACATTCTTATTTTTAAGCTTGTATTTCTGCCTAGGAAACCTGGGCTAAATAAAGCTGAAAAGTGTATTGGAAAAAATGGTAATGAAGGAGTAGAAAACAGAGACAGAAGTCCATGTAAGGTATTTAAGAAAACAAAATGAACATGCAATAAATTGAACATGTCCCCACAAATTTATATGTTGCAATCCTAATCCTCAATGTGATGGTTTAGATGTAGTCTTATTGAAGTAATTTATATTATGAGGCTGAAGCCTTCATGAATGGCTTTAATATCCCTATAAGAGAGCTCCCCATGAGCTCCCCTACTTGCTTCCACATGAGGATGCAAGAAATCAGTCTTCTGACTGAAACAGAAAGAGGGCTCACCCCCTGTTTACTGACAACTAGCCTCCAGAACGATGAGAAATACATTTTTTTATTTATAAACAACCCTTACAGGGTAATTTGTAATAGCAGCCCAAACTAAAACAGAGTGCAAAGTTAGATTTGAAATGATAACATTTTACCTTTCCTTTTTTCCCTCAGCTTTATTGAGGTTTAATTGACAAAAATTGTATGAATTTTAGGTACAACATGATGTTTTTATACATGTATACATTGTGAAATGAGTACTGCAACCAAGTAAACTAACATATTTATCACCTCACATATTATGATTTTCTGTGTTTCTGTGGTGAGAACACATAAGATACACTCTTAGCAATATGTACCTCTCATTATAAATCTTAATATCACAGTATACAACACCAAATGTGAACAAGGAAAGTAAAGCCACCAGAATGCAGATGCTCCACCAGTGAGGATAGAAATTGTTATAATCTCTTTTGAAACCTGCTCAAGAGTATCTAGTAATATTTATAATCTAGGACCCAAGAATACTCTTCTGGAAATTCTTAAGGGAAGTACATATATACACATTTTTAAAAATCCTATGCAGGGATGATCAGAGCAGCATTATGCAAAATAGTCCCCAAAGATAATAGCTAAGGACCATCAACAGTGACATGAATAAAAAAATTTGGATGTGTTCACGTAATGAAACTGAAAGAACAATGAGACTCCATGGGCTATAGTAAAACACAGAAATATGGGTGAATCTCAAAAGAAAACTTTTTTAAAAAGGTGAACAGAGAATTATTACATAGTAAGTTTCCATTTACATAGGCATTTACATAGAGGTAAAATGCCTCTACGGAGTTGGAACTCTATGTATTGTTGGCAACTGGGAAGCAATATAATGAGAAAGGACCTGGGAGGGCCTCCAGGTACTGGTAATAATCTTCTGTTCCTGGTCACATACTGTCATCACATGGTGAGAATTCATCAGGATGTACCTTTGAATTTGTACACTCTTTTGCATATATGTTGCAATTTATTATACAGCTAAAAAGAAATTGGTGTCGCAAAGTCTAAGAGCTGAAAAGATAAATTGTGAAAATATGCCTATGGCAAGAAAGAACCCCTTATTCTCACCATGTAATTAAATGCAGCAGAAACAGTAAAAGTACAATATTTCTTGGTTTTAAATAATAACAGTTTTTGTATATTACCAAATGCTATTTGGTCTATAAAGAGGAAGAGGTTCCTGGTTATTTCTGTCACATTATGAAAACTTGACTTCTCACTTTTATATTTTTCTCTAGTTGAATGCTATAAGTGAGTAAATTAAATGTATTCCAATAAAAGGCAAATATTTAATGATCCATTTCAGAAAGTTATTTGCATGATTTCTGAAAGATAATGCACTATCAGCATTAATGAAATTGAAAAAAATGTATGTATCAGTCATATTGCAGAATTGGTTCTTCACCAGCTTTAAACAAAACTAATGTGCAGTGTTCCAGAGATCTAAAAATTTTGGCTTTACATTAAAATAACAAGAGCAAGTATTTTTCACTTTCTAGGGCAATTTGTGCACTCTAAGAAAAACAAATAATGATTTGGTTTACACATTTTTGAAATTGTTTGTTATCAATCCATTGTGTCTGTGAAGATCTTGCTATGATAAAGTGATTTGCCACACATTTTATATTATTGAAATTTTTCTTTACAAACTGGTCTAGAAAACCTGTGGCAAAGAGGTCATCACTGTTAGGATTCAGACAATCAGTTTAAGACTACATCAACCTTATCATTGCTTAGGAAAACTAGAAATATCTATTCTTTTCTTCTTTTGTGTTAAAAATATCCTAGGGAAAAACATCTGGGAAAAGAAGGAGACATAGTTTATTCAGAATGCCAATAATATGTGGCCAGTAAAAATACTATCAGGATAATCTCAGCTTTTCCTGTGTTCACAGAAGCCATAAGGGGTGGAGAACAGAAGATCCACCTCTTGCCAGCATCCTCAGTCCCTAGGTCTTTGCCACATGCTTGACAGCAGTGATGGGGAGAAGTCCTGCAGTTTTTCTGTCAGAACAGGTTAGAGGAAAGGTCACTCTAAGCATTTTGATTACACTATTATTACCATAGGTGGTTAAGTAGTTACTTATAGAGAGTGGCAAAGGGAATTAGACATTGAGTGTAATAAACTAGGGAGCATAAACCTGTTTGCTTTACCAAGAAACTACAGTTTCACACCACAAGGGATTACAGCTTTTCTCCACTAAGGGGATTAACACTCCTCCCTTCCCCCATCTATCTGGTGTCCAGCTGTTGGGGCATAGGGGGAGGGGCTCAACCATAGATGGTTATCCAAAGCCTGCAAAAGCTTGGAAAGTTAATTGGTTCTTTTGAAAAAGCACCTGGTTCATCCCAAACCCAAGATAATGTAATTCCAAGGGAATAAAGAATCTCTCTCTCTCTCCCCCCCCCCCCCCCAACTTAGTGATGTGCTCAGCCCATGAATTTGTGCACTTTCTTGCCCAGGAGCACACGACCATGTAGGTCTAGCAGACACCAGGGCCTGCAGCAGATGGTGGGGGTCCCAAAGGACTGAGCTTTAATATGTAGCAGAAATTCTGGACATTGGCTTTTGTGTTGGACTTGCTGAGGACATGGTTAGATTTTTTTCATGGTGGGATGAATGGAAATGGGACATTGGAAACACAGGGGCAGCCTTTCACACAAATACATCACGTCACCACACCATACCACAATTTCCCATGTGTCAAACCTTGGAATGCTTTCATTGAAATCCCATGGAAGCGCCTAATTTACACCAGCAACATTATTGCTTTTTTCTTATCTCTCCTCAAGTCTTAGAGGTGCTCCTACTTTCCCCGGCTCCTTCTTTCCCACATGGTAATGTTAGATAGTTTAGGAGGAGGAGGGGAAGGAGGGGGTCCATAGTACTTGCAGAAAAGGCTCATTAACTGCCTCAGGCCAAATATCTGTTTTTGACAGGATAACAAGAGGTGGTCTAGAGCAAGATAAAACTGAGTTAACAGACCTCACCCATACCTATACTTAGGAGGTCTTGCTCTTCCTTGGAAAAGTATGCATCACCTTCTCCCACCAAATCAATATGTAATTCCCTCACTCCACCCCACAATTAATGTAAGTCCTCAGGACAAGAAACCAAATGCCCGTGCCTTTCTCCACTCACCTTGGCTGGGCCCATTCTCTTCCTTAAGAACATATCACTAATAAACTTTGCCTACATACTAACAGGCTTGCTGATCTATAATCTTTACTGTGTTGACAAGAAGAATTGAGCCTCCTGCAACAGTAATCTTTTTTTCCCTCTCTGAATGACTGGCCCCAGACCTACTATTTTCTTCGTGAAAACTGAAAATGAAACAAAACACAAAAAATTACCTTCCACAGAACTATCGATGATTCACAGTATAATTTATCAAGCCCCTGTCACCCTCAACCATATTCTGAGTTACATGGACTTTTGTGGAAGCGTTGCATATGGGAAATCTCTTTTTAAAAACCTTAGATGTGATACATTTCCTGGAAAATCTTTTCGCTTGTGCTTGTTGAATGAAATCTTAATGTTACACAAGCTTTCTCAATTTTGTTGCATTCTTAGTGATTTTTAGTAGCTACCAGGTGAAATGTATCTCAGTGTGCGTTTCCACATTGATTTTTTAAAAATAGACTATGTTGGGCTTTGCTTCTTTCACTTAGCGTAATGCTTTTTGAGATTCATTTGTGTTGTTTTGTGTATCAGTATTTTGATCTTTTTATTGCTGTGGATGTCTGTGACGCGATATTCTAGCATCCGCATCGTTTAGAGCTGCGACTCAGAACACGGCGCGTTCCTAGAAGCCGCTTTCGGCATCAGTGGGCGGTGGCGCGTGGACTTGCAAGCGTGGGGCGCGGGACCAACCAACGCCACTTCGTGTTGGACAGTGGAAGCTGGAGAGCCGGGCTATTCGGACTGAGCCAATTGGTTTCCATGGATCTCAATAGTGCCAGCCCTGTTGTTCTTCAAGTCTTAACTCAGGCCACCAGTCAGGATACTGCTGTGTTAAAGCCAGCTGAGGAGCAGTTGAAACAGTGGGAAACACAGCCAGGTTTTTATTCAGTGTTGCTGGTAAGTTGCTTAAAAATAGTTATTATTTTTAATAAAATGAGACACTACTCTATTGTTTTAAAAACCTACTTGTGTTGGTGGTTTACTTAGTGAAACTGATCCAAATGTTTGACTGCCATTGCACTGCCATTTACTAATTCGAGGCATGGCACTTGGAGGACATTTAAGAGATGTTTATTGTTGGGTGAGTATACCCAAGCAGGGTATTGGTAGTATCTGCTTAGAAGGTTACACTGCCAGGTTACACTGCCAGTTTTCTATTTTAGCCTGTAAATGCTGCCCTCAAGACTGTAAAGGAGGAAAGAGGAAGGACATCTCTAAAATCAGAGAAGGAAAACTATGACTCCAAAAAACGTCCACTGCCTTGCGGCATACCTCTTCAGGGGAAAGGCTAAGGGAGTAAACCCCGACAGAAAATCTGGAGCCGGAGTCCCTAAGGCGGTTTGACATTGTAGTCAACACCGGCAACTCCTGCGGCGCACCTGAAGCCAAGCTGTATTGACTTTGTCTTTCCCTTGGACCCTTCAGCTGCGAAGAGAGGGGGGGTCTGCTGCATGGGCAACAGCAGACCCTCCATATCACCCTGCCCAGGCTCTGTAGCTTCAGTTTCACTTGAGAGGACACTCCAGCGTCATCGCAAGATGTCGACTCAACACGAGAGGAGACAGATACCGGTTATAAGCTCATCCGATTGGCGAAGGAAACGAGCGCCAGGGGTCTCCTCTGACGGTGGGAGAGGTCATCGCACCTCACTGGACAGCTACCGTCTCGCCATGGCTCGCCTGCCCCACTGGGTGCGTGGGGATCAGAGAGGCGCCTCTCGAAAAGTGGGCCACAAAACACCCGCACCAGTTAATTCCAAGCAAACAACAAGAAAGAAGCCTCCAGCTCTTCGCCTCGCTAGCTGGAACATCAGGACCATGTGCCCCGGACTTACTGCAGACCTTCCGTGGATCAAGGGTGCCAGGAAAACCGCTGTCATCGATAGGGAACTGGCATGACTAAACATCGACATTGCGGCTCTACAGGAGACCCGGTTGGCCGACAATGGAACTATCAGAGAAACCAACTACACCTTCTACTGGCAAGGGAAGTCTCCGGACCAACCAAGACAGCACGGTGTTGGGTTCGCTGTGAAGAACACGCTTGTTAACTCCATAGAGCCACCCACAGGAGGCACAGAGAGATTACTTACCCTCCGATTGTCAACAACTTTCGGCCCAGTCAGCATTCTTAGCGTGTATGCCCCAACCCTCTGCACCACCACCGAAGAGAAAGAACAGTTCTACCATGCACTGGACAAAGCGTTATCCAAGATTCCCAGAAGTAACGCTCTCTATCTCCTTGGAGACTTCAACGCAAGAGTAGGAGCCGACCACATGGCCTGGCCCACCTGCCTTGGAAACTTTGGGAGAGGAAAGATCAATGAGAATGGTCAGCGACTGCTTGAGCTTTTGTGTCACCACGGCCTGTGCGTGACAAACACATTCTTCAAGTGCAAAGAGATCCACCAGGTGTCATGGAGGCACCCCCGCTCCCGCCATTGGCACCAGCTTGACCTCGTCATCACCAGAAGAACGGATATTGGCAGCACCCTCCTCACCCGCAGCTACCACAGTGCAGACTGCGACACGGACCATGCCCTCGTGGTAAGCAAGGTGCGCATAATGCCGAAGAGGTTGCACCACTCCAAGATGAAGGGTCGCCCACGCATCAACACCAGTTGTGCCAGCAACCCAGTTAAGACCCAGCAATTCATCAACAAGATGGAAGATGCACTCGGCGAGGGAGTGGCGGCAGATGACATTATCGAATCCAATTGGCCACGTCTCCGCGACGCCATATACAACTCCGCCATTATTGCTTACGGGAAGAAAGAGCGGAAGAACGCTGACTGGTACGAGGCTCACTGGGAAGAAATGGAACCCGTGATTGAGGCTAAGAGGAAGGCCCTACTGGCTTACAAGGCCACGCCCACTCCCAGTACACTTCAAGCTCTACGGGCTGCCAGGAACAAAGTCCAGAAGACCGCCCGCCACTGTGCCAACACCTATTGGCTAAACCTGTGCAGAAGCATTCAGGAAGCCGCCGATATAGGCAACGCACGAGGAATGTATGAGGGTATCAAGAAGGCAACAGGCCCAATCCCCTCCAAGATCGCCCCCTTAAGTCCAAGACAGGTGAGGTCATCACTGACCAGGAACAGCAAATGCGGCGATGGACCGAGCACTACCTCGAGCTGTACGCAACGAAGAACACCGTAACAGACACTGCTCTTAACGCCATCCCAGACCTACCAGTCATGGAGGAGCTAGACACCCCACCTACTGCGGCAGAGCTCGGCAAAGCCATCGACCGCCTCGCTTGCGGGAAAGCACCAGGAAGCGACGGAATCCCTCCAGAAATCCTAAAGAGCGGGAAACCAGTCCTGCTACAGCCGCTCCACCATCTACTCTGTCTCTGCTGGAAGGAGGGTTACATCCCCCAGGATATGAGAGACGCCAACATTATCACCATGTACAAGAACAAAGGAGACCGCAGCGACTGCAACAACTACCGGGGCATCTCTCTCCTCAGCGTCGTCGGCAAAGTATTCGCCCGGGTCGCTCTTGCCCGCCTGCAGACCCTTGCTTCCCGCGTCTACCCAGAGTCCTAGTGTGGCTTCAGAGCTGGTCGATCAACAGTGGACATGATCTTCTCCCTACGCCAGCTGCAGGAGAAGTGTCACGAGCAGCATAAACCACTCTACCTCGCCTTTATCGACCTCACGAAGGCGTTTGATCTGGTCAGTCGAAGCGGACTCTTCAGCTTGCTACAGAAGATTGACTGTCCACCACATCTGCTTGCTGTGGTCATGTCCTTTCACGACAACACGCACAGCACGGTGTCCTACAACGGCGCAACCTCTGAGGCCTTCCCAGTCAGCAGCGGAGTAAAGCAGGGCTGCGTCCTCGTGCCTACGCTGTTCGGAATCTTCTTCTCCATGCTCCTCCAATACGCCTTTAAGGACTGCAGCGAGGGTGTCTTCATTCACACCAGATCTGATGGCAAGCTCTACAACCTGGCCCGTCTACGAGCCAAGACCAAAGTCAAAGAGGTGCTCATCCGTGAGATGCTCTTCGCCGACGATGCAGCTTTGACATCACACTCCGAAGAGGGACTCCAGCAGCTAGTCACTTGCCTTTCCCACGCATGCAAGGAGTTCGGACTAGCCATCAGCCTGACGAAGATGAATGTTATGGCTCAAGGCACGGGGACTCCCCCATGCATCACCATCGACGGATACACCCTGGAGGTTGTCAACGACTTCACTTACCTCGGGTCCACCATCTCGAGCTCTCTGTCAGTCGACTTGGAGGTCAACCGGAGAATCGCCAGGGCAGCCACAGTTATGGCCAAACTGAACCGGCGAGCGTGGAACAATTCCAGCCTCACTGAGAAAACCAGACTGCGCATCTACCAAGCCTGCGTACTCAGCACTCTCCTCTATGGCAGCGAGACATGGACCACCTACGCAAGGCACGAAAGGAAACTCAACAGCTTCCACATGAGGTGCCTGCGACGCGTCCTGCATGTCGCCTGGCAGGATAAGGTCCCCAACACCGAGGTGCTGAAGCGAGCCAATATGAGCAGTTTGCATGCAGTTCTTAGCGAGAGACGCCTCAGGTGGCTCGGCCATGTCAAAAGAATGGTTGCAGGCCGTATTCCCAAAGACCTCCTCTACGGCGAGCTAGCAGAAGGCAAGAGGATGACAGGGCGCCCAAAACTGCGGTTCAAAGACACCTGCAAAAAGGACATGACACAATGCTCCATCAATCTCAACACATGGGAAGTTCAAGCAGACGACCGCCTAGCCTGGAGGCTCGCGGTCAGGCAAGGTACGTCACGCGCGGAGGCTGCGCGCAACGAGGAGGCGGTCCAGAAAAGATCGAGGCGGAAGCAGCGTCAGCAGCAGCAACAACAGCCATCTGCCTTCACCTGTACCAAGTGCGGCAGGGATTGTCACTCCCGAATCGGACTGCACAGCCATTCTCGGCGGTGCAGATAGACTCTCAGGAAGCTACGCCATCGTCTCTCGAGACGGACGGCTGCCGACGACGACGAGACTATGTTTTTAGAATAGTTTAGGTTTTTTACAGAACCCTTACCTATGCTGTTCTGGAACAGCTATGGGGTCCAATGGCCTGCCACCAAGAAATGTGGTTCCCAATACGAAAGTTTGGTGAAAAAGTTTTACAAATTCAGAATAACAGTGGGTTTCTACAGTTATGTCCCACTCCCTTTAACACACCCAAAAACACTTGGTACTGCCTCCCCCTGCCAAACCAGGACAATTTTAGAATATGCCAGTCAGAGGTACCATCTTTCAAAAAAGCCGAAGTCCACAGCTCAGTATTCCCGGTCACAGTTCAGCATCTCAGGCATCTCCAACTGATCCGTGCTTGGTTAGGGAGCTCCCGGCAGTTCCAGCCTCATCAGCAGTGCCGCCATGTTTTCCAGGCAGGTTTCCCAGAGGGTCTCCTTTTTTTTACTCCAGACCTTGTGGTAGACTCTCTCTCCAAACCATGTGGTTTCCCCCTTACACCACAGACCTCCTAGCTGGCTCCCATCTACACGCTTTTCAGACTGTGCGGCTTCTTCCCTCTCATAATGGAATTTTAATGCTAACCCAGGACACCATACGTCATTGTTATGAAAAGTATATTAAGCCTACCATCCCCCCTTTACCTGGGGACAGCATAAAAGTATCTTAAGCCTATGATCTGCTCTTTTTCCCTGGGCTGCAGCACAGCCATTATCCAGTTACCAACCTGCCATAGATAGGCAAAGTGCCTTAAAAGCTGTGCTATCTCCTTCCCCAACCCTAAAACCATGAGCTGTGGGGACTTTGGGGAGGACCCCTGCTTTCTTACAGGTGCATAGCAACTTGAAGAGAAGGTAAAGAGGTTTCCCACACACTCCCTACCCCCACCTATACTCGGCATCCCCACTATTAAAATCTCCAGAGTGGTACATTTGTTACAATCAATGAACCTATATTGACACATCATTATTATCCAAACTCCATAGTTTATATTAGAGTTTACCCTAGGTATTGTATATTTTAAGGGCTTTTAATAAATGTAAAACAAAATATGTCTACTGTTATAGTGTCACATAGAGTACTTTCACTGACCTACAAATCCCCTGTGCTATACCTATTTTATCCCTCCATTATTGTAAACCCTGGCCACCACTGATAATTCTATCTGCATAATCTTGCCTTTTCCAGAATGACATAATTGAAATCATATGAGAGTATTTAACCTTTTCAGATTGGCTGCTTTCACTTAGTAATACAAATTTAAGGTTCCTCTATGTCTTTTTATGGTTTGCTACCTTCTTTCTTTTAGTGTTGAATAATATTTCATTGTCTAAATGTACCAGTTTATTTATCCATTCACCTTGTGAAGGACATCTTGGTTGCTTCCAAGTTTTGGCTGTTATAAATTTTAAGCTGCTATAAACATTCATGTGCAGGCTTTTGTGTGGATATAATTTTATATTTGTGTAAAAACCAAGGAATAAGGTGTTGGGTCATATTAGAAGTGTATTGAATTTTGTAAAAAGCCATTGGACTGTATTTCAAAGTAACATTTTGCATTCTCACCACACTGTTTTTTAAATACTTTATTTTATTAATTGTATCTTGCTTTATTCATGTTGCAAGATTTCTTAAAGTTACATTACATACACAATTTTTTGTCTTTGTGTATCCTGAAACTACTTGTGTGTCTGCAGCATAGTAAGCACATATACTACTTAACAGCTGTGTTACTAACAATAAAATTATGTTTCATATAAAATGGAAAAAATCATAGTTTTAAGTATCTGTCACATTAATGTTTAAGAAAATATTTTGCTGTATAATACTATAACAGTTATTCTTATGAATCATTTCAATAGTTTTATCATTCATCAGACTTTTTTTTAT